>NC_057803.1:630110199-630410199 GCF_018294505.1 Triticum aestivum
GCAGCATCGATCGGCTTCAGTTAGCAGCCGTAGCGAAGGAATCGCTCGATCGGGTTCAGTTAACAGCCATTGATCGATCGCTCGGGTTCAGTAACGCGTAGCCTGCAGTGCAATCGCTCGGGTTCAGTTAGAGCCCAACACCTCGCTCGGGTTCATTTAGAGCCAACGCCTTGCACACACGCGCGTACGTGTATGAGAGAAACGCGCATCACTCGGCCCCCGACCTCCCACCGTAATCGGGAACTCCCTGAAATTTTCCTCGCCCTTGCTTCTACCACGGTTTTTTCCGTCATGGACGGCCCAAAGAATGTCATGCAGCTGCGTCTCCGGCCCGCCCAGGATGAAAAGCCCATTTTCTGTCATGATTTTTTGTCATAAAAGTAGGAGCCCACCACATCTATGATGATACCGGGTTTTGTCACAATTATCGTCATAGAAGTGTCATATGTATGACAGGAAAAAAATTCGTTCAGCCCAAAATGTCACGATGTGTCTTTTTTGTAGTGACCCCAGCCAGCCCACGTTACAAGGGGTTCAATGTACATTAAGGTGAGACATTACTGTTAACATCAATAATAAAGACATATAAATGATCATTAAGACTATGGAGTGAACGCCTGACTGTTGCCATCCTGAGTGATTTTAGACCTTCTGTACTCCGAGTGGTTCCTGGTATGGTCGAATGGTTATATCCTGGTCAAATGGAATTGGGTTATCCGAGTGGAATAGTTGGCCGAGTGGGTTACACTCTCAGGTGATTTCAGTCGGTAGATGCTGCTGCACTTTTGAATGCCTTTGACTCTAGGGCAGTGTCCTTGGGGTGTCTAGGTCAGGACAATTACTCTACCCTAGGTACATATCATCATCATCACCCTCGGTGGATTCCACTCGATGTAATCATCAAGGTGAACGTAGGAGGAACCACCCTCGAGGTTCACACTTGAGGGGTTGCACGACAGAGTCGTATCAGAAGTGGTTAAGGAGGAATCATTCTCGATGACCACGACCAAATAGCTACACTACAGGATTAACATCAGAAGTGTTGGCGAGGTATCACCCTCGGCACTCGATAGTAACTCTGTAGAGTCGTACAACTAAGTGGGGGTGATGTGTGGTGTCGGCGCCTGGACATCCATCATGTTGATCGAGTCATCGAACATAAAGCGGGGCAACTGGGACAAGGTGGGGGTCACTGATGGATCACTAACCAACCTATACTAAGCAGTTTAGGATAAGCAGGTAAGGTACAATGAGTAGGTTACAAAAGCAGGTTATGCATCAGAATAGGAGCAAACAATAACAGTAGCAAAATCTAATGCAAGCATGAGAGAATGGAATGGGCGATATCAGGATGATCAAAGGGAGGGCCTGCCTGGAAGCTCTGCTGAAAAGGGAGAAGTTGAAGGAAATATGCCCTAGAGGCAATAATAAAGTTGTTATGTATATTTCCTTATATCATGATAAATGTTTATTATTCATGCTAGAATTGTATTAACTGGAAACTTAGTACATGTGTGAATACATAGACAAACAGAGTGTCCCTAGTATGCCTCTACTAGACTAGCTCGTTAATCAAAGATGGTTAAGCTTCCTGGCCATAGACATGCGTTGTCATTTGATCAACGGGATCACATCATTAGAGAATGATGTGATGGACAAGACCCATCCGTTAGCTTAGCATAATGATCGTTTAGTTTTATTCCTATTGCTTTCATCATGACTTATACATGTTCCTCTGACTATAAGATTATGCAACTCCCGAATACTGGAGGAACACCTTGTGTGCTATCAAACGTCACAACATAACTGGGTGATTATAAAGATGCTCTACAGGTGTCTTCGATGGTGTTTGTTGAGTTGGTATAGATCGAGATTAGGATTTGTCACTCCGTGTATCGGAGAGGTATCTCTAGGCCCTCTTGGTAATGCTCATCACTATAAGCCTTGCAAGCAATGTGACTAATGAGTTAGTTGCGGGATGATGCATTACGAAATGACTAAAGAGACTTGCTGGTAAAAAGATTGAACTAGGTATGATGATACCGATGATCGAATCTCGGGCAAGTAACATACCGATGACAAAGGGAATGACGTATGTTGTTATGCGGTTTGACCGATAAAGATCTTCTTAGAATATGCAGAAGCCAATATGAGAATCCAGGTTCCGCTATTGGTTATTGACCGGAGATGTGTCTCGGTCATGTCTACATAGTTCTCAAACCCGTAGGGTGCGCACGCTTAACGTTCGATGATGATTTGTATTATGAGTTATGTGATTTGATGACCGAAGTTTGTTCGGAGTCCCGGATGAGATCATGGACATGATGAGGGGTCTTGAAATGGTCGAGAGGTAAAGATTCATAGATAGGACGGTGGTATTTGGACACCAGAAGTGTTTCGGGTGATACCGGGTCACCGGAAGGGGTTCCGGGCAATCCCCGACAAAGATATGGGCTTAATGGTCCAAGTAAGGGAACACACCAGCCCACAAGGGATGGTGCACCCCCTATAGGGCCATCCACGTGGGGAGAAAGGGAAAGACGAGGAGGAAAAGGAAAGTATGAAGTAGGACTCCTACTTCCTTCCCCTCCCCCCTCCTTCCTTTCCCCCACTACAAGAAATATGTCAACTTATGACCTTCTCTCAGTGACCCTCGAAGAATTGGTCATAAATTTATGACCATCTTAGTCCAATTGGTCAAAAGCTGTTCAGGGGGCTCCAAACCCTAAACCATTCCGACCATTTTGGTCAGAAAGGTCATAATTTCCTTACACGAAATGGTCACAAAGCAAACAGTGCTAGTTCGCTGCCTTATTTCTAGTTGTTAATGACCAATATAGATGGTCATAGCCTTGCAGATTGTGGTGGGTTGTGATGACTAGGCGCCATCTCATCAGTTTTGCCTATGTGTCATGTCCATGTGGCAGTTTTTGCCCTAGGTTGTGAAGCAACCTATATTTCTATCATTCCCAAAATTCCCAAAAAAATCTCATAAATTCTTTGGGGCATATCTTCATCAAATATGTAAAAATCCTTCCTTGCCTAGTTCAAAACTAATTCAAGAATATTCATTTTCCTATTCTGTTCACAACAACACTTTATGAAGGAAGTGCTATTTATATATTCTTGATTGCCCTCGGAATTTTTGGGCACTCTTTCCTATCCAAATCATTACCGCATGGCAAAATTCAGCTCCATTTGCCTAGCAAATCTTCCTCGGCAAATTTCCAAAGTTTTTGTCCACCTAGAAGCATTGTGAAGGAAGTACCTTTTTTATATCTCTAAATGACATGAAATTTATACAGTTCCTTCATATGCCCAAATTATCACCCTCCTCCAAATTGCAGCTCAGTCAAGTCATCTATGTGAGCCCAGGTTCAATTTATATTTTATGGCCAAATTGGCACGTTGCAAAGCAAGTGTTATATAGACCCCTCCTATTACCCTCAAACTTTTCGGGCACTCCTCCATACCCAAATCATTGCCACATGATAATATTCAGCTCAATTTTCCTAGTAAATCTTTCTCGGGAAATTTCCAAAGTTTCTACCTCGAGAGAAGCTTTGTGAAGTAAGTACTAGCTAGGCTTACCCAAATGATCTGAAAATTTACAAGCGCATGACGATACTTAAGTATCTTACCTACACCAATTTTGAGCTCATTTCATTCATCCAATCTCTCTCACTAGTTTTCCCAAGTTTCTATCCATAGAAGAGCATTGTCAAGGAAGTACTACTTTGGCATGTACAAATGGTATCAATTTTCTGCAATGCTTTCCTATGCCCAAATAACCATCCTCCACAAAATTTCAGCTCACTCCATTCATTATTTTGAGCCCAGCTTCAACATTCATATTTTTGTCCAGCGTGGTATTTTGCAAAGCAAGTACCATCTAGGATCCTCCTTTTGAGCTAAAAATTTGTGAAGACATTCTCCTTAGTAGATGATCATCCTCCGCCAAAACTCACGCCCATTGGCCATGTGCATTTCCCGTACCGCTAATCAAACACTTGGTTGCTAATTCATGTTTGAGCATCGATCGGTCTCCTCGTGAGAATCTTATGTTCTAATTTTCTTCCTAGCACCAACCTGGGAAGTGCCCAACCCACTAGACATGCCTAGGCCGCCCAGAACACATGGCAACATTACGGTCACGCGGTGACCATGCGACGGGCATGCGAGTTTGCGCGCTCTAGAGTTGGGGCCCTCGGCCACCGCCCAAACCTCGACATATCGCCACCAAACCATGTATTTATGATTAAATAGGTCCTTATGTAACTAGAAATGATTTTTGGAAAAAATAAATAGCAAACTATGAGGCAGCTGCAGTTCAAATTTGACCCGCTTCCAGCTGAATCGACGGAAATTTGTCTTTTTCACGAGAGGTGAATAAAAAAATTTACTCCCAACCATTTTGTCAATTGTTCATTAAATATGGCCTGGTATTTTATAAAAATGATTTGGTCCAATTTTGCAACAATTATTGGTAGTTCCTTCACAAAAAAATCTCCTTTCGGGCACTCGAAAAATGGAAAATGGTTTTTTCGTCCAATGAAAATGAAAACTTCCTTAGGCAACATTGTTTGCCATTCCAATATGAACCCTTGTGCACAATATGAGATCATTTGAACAAACTATGCCATGAATGTGGCCATAAGATTGATCATTTGGCTTGAAAGCCATTGATCTCCACACGTGATAGCTCGTTTCTGAGAACACTTCTTTAAAATAATTGCCGTATTACAAGTTTGTTATTTTTCCTGGGAACTTGGCCACATATAATGACACAATGCGAAGGTTTTCCAATTTTTTGATTTTTTTTGAATTTTTTATGCCCGTTTCAAAATGTGGTCAAAACGGCGGGAATGACAGTTCCTAGCTAGTGGTTGAATCTTGGAATTTTTTTGGTGTTTCTATGATTAAATAGATACTTATGTACCTAGAAATGTTTTTTGGAAAAAATAAATAGCAAACTATGAGGCAGCTGCAGTTCAAATTTGACCCCCTTCCAACTGAATCAGCGAAAATTTGTCTTTTTCACGAAAGGTGGATCAAAACTTTTTACACCCCAACCATTTTGTCAATTGTGCATTAAATATGGCCTAGTATTTTAGAAAAATGATTTGGTCCAATTTTGCAACAATTATTTGGTAGGTCCTTCACAAAAAAACCTCCTTTTGGGCATTCGAAAAATGGAAAATGGTTTTTTCGTCCAAAGAAAATGAAAACTTCCTTAGGCAACATTGTTTGCCATTCAAATATACACCCTTGTGCACAATATGAGATCATTTTAACAAATTATGCCATGAGTGCAGCCATAAGATTGATTATTTGGCTTGAAAGCCATTGATCTCCACACGTGATAGCTCGATTTTGAGAACACTTTTTAAAAATAATTGACGTATTACAAGTTTTTTATTTTTCCTGGGAACTTGGCCACATATAATGACACAATGCGAAGGTTTCCCAATTTTTTGATTTTTTTTGAATTTGTTATGCCCGTTTCAAAATGCGGTCAAAACGGCGGGAATGGCCGTTCCTAGCTAGTGGTTGAATCTTAAAATTATTTTGGTGTTTCTCTGATTAAATAGGTACTTATGTACCTAGAAATGATTTTTGGACAAAATAAATAGTAAACTATGAGGCAGCTGCAGTTCAAATTTGACCCGCTTCCAACTGAATCGACGAAAAATTGTCTTTTTCACAAGAGGTGGATCAAAACTTTTTACGCCCAATCATTTTGTCAATTGTGCATTAAGTATGTCCTAGTATTTTAGAAAATTGATTTTGTCCAATTTTTCAACAATTACTTGGGAGGTCCTTCACAAAGAAACCTCCTTTTGGGCACTCGAAAAATGGAAAATTGATTTTTCATAGAAAGAAAATGAAAACTCCCTTAGGCAACATTGTTTGCAATTCCAATATGCACCCTTGTGCACAATATGAGATCATTTGAACAAACTATGCCATGAATGTGGCCATAAGATTGATCATTTGACTTGAAAGCCATGAATCTTCACGCATGATAGCTCATTTCTGAGAACACTTTTTAAAAAAAAATTCCGTATTACAAGTTTATTATTTTCCCTGGAAACTTGGTCATATATAATGACCCAATGTGAAGGTTTTCCAATTTTTGTTTTTTTTCGAATTTTTTATGCCCGTTTCAAAATGCGGTCAAAACGACGGACTTGACCGTTCCTAGTTAGTGGTTGAATCTTGGAAAACTTTTGATGTTTCTATGATTAAATAGATACTTATGTACCTAGAAATGATTTTTGGAAAAAATAAAGAGCAAAATAAAAGGCACCTGCAGTTCAAATTTGACCCGCTTCCAGCTGAATCGGCGGAAATTTGTCTTTTTCACCAGAGGTGGATCAAAACTTTTTACACGCAACCATTTGGTCAATTGTGCATTAAATATGGCCTAGTTTTTTTTTATAAAATTGATTTGATCCAATTTGGCAACAAATATATGGTAGGTCCTTCACAAAAAAACTCATTTCAGGCACTCGAAAAATGGAAAATGATTTTTTCGTGCAAAGAAAATGAAAACTCCCTTAGGCAACATTGTTTGCCATTCCAAGATGCACCCTTGTGCAAAATATGAGATCATTTGAACAAACTCCCTTGATTTGGTTTAATTTTGCAACATTATTTTTTTCCAGAAATTTGGGTCCAAATTTTGGATATTTGAGCGCGCGCCAGCCAACCAATGAGAAGCAAGGAACCACGTCCACGCGGATCACCAAGTTGGACACGATCTGAGCCATCCATTACGCGCCCATCCAATGGTGGATCTTCTCCTGAAAGACCAAAACCCTAACCCACCTACCCGCCCACCCTTTCCTTCTCCAGATCCAATCGAGGCTGTCACGCCGTCCTCTTCCTTGTCGCGTCCTAGTCTCCGCCACCGCCGCGATCCCCACTCACCACCGTCGCCCCCACCCACCGCTGACCTCGTATCCGCCATCCCCCTCCCCTCGCCTTCATCCGGCATGCATGCGTGCGTCCAACCGGCCCCAAAAATGAAGACACGGGGCTTGCTCCTCCTCGTCCCACCCAATCGCTGCCGCCGCCGACCTCCTCCCTGTACCCCAATCCCAACCCCACCGGCAGCGAGCTCGTCTCCCCGAGGCCCATCCTCTGCCCTCGACCCCACCGCCGGCGCCCTTAGTCTCTCCTTCATCTCCCTATGCTCCAGACCGGGGGGCCGCGGCCGTGCACCCAGATCGAGAGGGGAGGCCGTGTCGCTCCTGCCGCGGCCGGATCCAAGGCCAAGTCTGTGGGGTCCTGCTCGGGCTCCTCGCAGGGGCCACGGTGGCGGGATCCACAACCACGGCGGGTCCGAACCCTAGCCACCGCAGTGGGTCACCGGCACGACCCCCGCACCTCCGATGGGCAACGACACCAAGGATCGCTCTACGCGGGCCTTCATCAGCGCCAGCTTCACCACCGGGACCTACAACCTCCTCCTCCGGTGTTCATCTGCATTAGGGCAGGTAACCCCGCCAATCCCCTTTCCTTGTGCTCTCTTGGTGATGCAAAATCTGATCCTTCTTGGCCACTAAAACTCGAGCAGTTCTTCAGTTAGTCAGTATGCACGCATTAGAAACTACCTGATTTTGTTCTTGTCCCCTGTATTCGGCGGCGTCGGTTAAGAGACAACGGGTTAATCATGTCAGGCAGGACACTTGCATCCATCCAACCATGAGGTCTAGCTTGATACAAGCGCATCCATAATATAAGAGGATGTTTATGATTCGTGTATGGAGGCACTCTGAACATTTTTTTGTTTGCACAATAATAATACTGAATTTGTGTGATCTGTCTGATTACTTATGCTTCTGGCAGATGAGCGATTTTATTTGGCAGATGGATTGTAACTTGCCTAGTGAACTGTAAACTAATTTTTGAAAGATCTCCACAATCAATTGATTTCTGGTTGCTGCAAAATGGAAGCATGGTAGAAATTAAAAAAATTGTGTTATTGCACCTGATAGCAAAGCAGTACTACTGAGTCCATATCTGGTGCTACGGTTCATCATATGATACCGTGATACTGTACTGTATGGTGTGTTGGATTTGGAATGGAGGGACAGGATGGCATAGCCTTACCTCCCATTGGCAAATTTGCAATGTACACCATTGGTCATTCTGTAATTTAGGAACAGATCCATCCTCTTGTGTGCTACCGCCCCTTCAATTCGATGCATGGTAGAACAAAAACCAAAAAGTAGTTCTAGGGTTTTCATAGTATATTCATAGTGCTCATGCTTTCAGTATTAGTTAGCAATGCAAACGGATGGCGATATATTTTCTTCTGCATGTACATATGGAGCACCTCATTTTGGAAGGATTAAGCATGTCTGCATTCCATCTCTCTTTCATGTTCCAATTAATCTAAATCTGTACAAAAAGACAAACTCTATACAAGCACTTGGCTACTTGCAATGTCCTCCAAATGATGTAGTGTATGTTTGCTTAACAAAGGCGCTCTTAGTTTGAGACAAATTGGATCGCCGGATGGGGTCTTCTGGACCTGTTGGTGAGAAATTGAGAACAAGGGGGAGCTGGAGGAGAGAGGTGAAGGTCTATAGTGATTTTGTGAGGACATAATTTTTTTAGGGGCCAAGACGTAAATGTACAAGGGGGCATATGTAAATGTGGAAGTGAGTTGATCCAGCCCGTCCACCCAGATCAAACACACTAGGTGGTCCAGTAGCAGCGTATCATGTGATGGGCTGTATCACTGGATATTTTCCCCAGTACTACTTGCAGGCGTTACGTTTTTTGATCCCCCTTGTTTCCTGTTGTGTGTACTGAGAAAGTTTGTTTTTGCAGCTAAGAGGGCATGGGCCTCGACCTCCACGGACGGTGGCTAGATCGAGCGGAGCTTCCCTTCCTCTGCCTGGCGGGGCAAGGACAAGGACAAGCAGCAACATCATTGCATCATCAAGGTTCGATCCCCCTTGTTGCAATCCCTCCCTCCCTCATGTTGAATTGATGTTGAATTCAAGCCAAGGTACCCGTGATTAACCTCTGGATAATGATGCTCTGAATACTGTTTGCTACTGTTACACTGTCTTGTTGATTTCTTTTAACAATCATACCTAGCTAAAATCTTCTTGTCCACAGCAGAGCAGCCTCATCCTCTTCATGCTGGCTCGACTGCCTCTGATTCTTCCTGTTTGCTGCCTTGCCTTGCAGATGCGGCAGCTCAAGGGCGAGGTCGACATTTTCTCCAGGGCCAAAGGGTCGGTGCTGTTCGAGATGGGCAACACCAGGGTCATCACCGCCATCAACGGCCCCTGAGAGGTAGTCATTTTTTCTTTGCACACCAACTCTTCTATTCGATGCCATGGCTGTTAGGGCTTTGGCTCCTGGGAGGTCTCTAGTTAATGATCGTATTGAGAGATTTTGGTGGTTACTTATGCTTATTGTGTATCACATTGAAAAAGAAAATGCACAATGAGCTTACCTTTGTATATTAGGATTTTTTCTTCATCGGTTACTGGTATTTGGCTTCTATGTGCTAATTAAACTTGATCAGTATGTATACTTCTTTGATGTTGTATAATATTGGTGTCAAAGGAGTTAATTTAAACCGGATATGATCTATTGGAACAATTTTTTGTTGTTCAAACGGTTAAATTCTGATTCTTTGTTTCAAACATCTAAATGATGTTTAATATGTCCTTCTATGCTTACATGATTAAAATGTCGCATTTATAGGATTGTAAACCTGATGTGATTGGAGTAGTATTTACTTGCTGCTGATAGTAACTACTTGTATCCACTAATTTCTATGCCTCATTTTGCTTATTTTACTTTATTTATGCACACATACTGCCTACAAGTTAATGTGCTTTTAGATTTGCCTTTATTTTGCTCCTTACCATATTGTTTGATAACTTGCAGATGCTGTACTTCATTCGTGTTTTGTCATGGGCTCCAAGAAGTGAAGAAGCATTGAGTTCTAGCTCATTGGAGCTAGTTATACTTTGATAGATAGTTATATTTTGATATTTAGTTGTGTTCTTGGTGGCTTTAAACCTGATGTGAAGTATGTTTGATTATAAATGTGGTGTATGTTTGATTGTAAGGTCCCAAATTTGGTTGTTGAAGTATTACTTCTATTTTCACTCAGTTCTGATTTAAATATTTGTTTTTATTTACTGGAAAATCAAAATTTGAAGAACATGACTCTGACCATTGGGACCGACTCAAACCCATCTGACTATTGGATATGTCTTAAAAAAATGTAACTAAAAAAAGAAATGTAACTGTTGAGTCAAAAAGGCCACGGCCCAAAAACAAAAGGCCCAATTGTTGGGTCAGGCCAATGTAGAAATCAAAACTATTAGAAAAAAAACCCATGTAGCTAGAGAAAATATACAGTAAAAAGGCCGAATTGTTGGGCTAGGCCCATGTAGAAAATCGAATTTGACCGGGCTGAATCTGGTGCCACATCAGCTTGCCACGCTGGATGCCTACGTGGTTTGGGGAGGTTGTTAGTGACCAAAATGCCACAGTGGACTTATTTTGGTCATAAACGTTTGCGACCATTCCAGAAGAAAGGTTGCTATAGTCAGTTTACGACGGCCAGCTTTTGACCTTATGTTTTTGGTCACAAAAAGGTCACAAATAGAAATTTGTGACCATTCAATGACCAATAGTGGTGGTCACAAGTTGACATATTTCTTGTAGTGCCCCTTGTGCAAATATGGTAGGGGGGCCGAATTGGACTAGGGGCCCAAGTAGGATTTCTCCTACAAGGGCGCGCCCTAGGCTGCCTCCCTCCCTCTCCCTCCTTTATATACATGGGGAGGGCACCCGTAGAACACACATCAATTGTTCCTAGCCGTGTGTGGTACCCCCCTCCACAGTTAATACCTCGGTCATATCTAGTGCTTAGGCGAAGCCCTGCACCAGTAACTTCATCATCACCGTCGCCACGCCATCGTGCTGACGGAACTCTCCCTCATCCTCAACTGGATCAACAGCTCAAGGGACGTCATCGTGTTGAACATGTGCTGAACACGGAGGTGCCGTACGTTCGGTACTTGGATCGGTTGGATCATGAAGACGTTCGACTACATCAACCACGTTACTAAACGCTTCCGCTTTAGGTCTACGAGGGTACGTGGACACACTCTCCCCGATCGTTGCTATGCTTCTCCTAGATAGATCTTGTGTAATCGTAGGAAATTTTTGAAATATTATGTTCCCCAATAGTGGCATCAGAGCCAGGTCTATGCTTAGATACTATATGCATGAGTAGAACACAAAGAGTTGTGGGCGATAATAGTCATACTGCTTACCAGCAACATCTTACTTTGATTCGGCGGTATTGTTGGATGAAGCGGCCCAGACCGACATTACATGACCACATTCATGAGACTGGTTCTACCGACGTGCTTTGCACACAGGTGGCTGGCGGGTGTTCGTTTCTCCAACTTTAGTTGAATCGAGTTTGACTACGCCCGGTCCTTGTTGAAGGTTAAAACAACACACTTGACGAAAAATCATTGTGGTTTTGATGCGTAGGTAAGAACGGTTCTTGCTAGAAGCCCGTAGCAGCCATGTAAAACTTGCAACAACAAAGTAGAGGACGTCTAACTTGTTTTTTTTCAAGGCATGTTGTGATGTGATATGGTCAAGACGTGATGAGATATAAATTGTTGTATGAGATCATGTTTTGTTAAAGTTATCGGCAACTGGCAGGAGCCTTATGGTTGTCTCTTTATTGCATAAGATGCAAGCGCCATATAATTGCTTTACTTTATCGCTACGGGATAGCAATAGTTGCAAAAGCAATAGTTGGTGAGACGACCATGTGACGACACGTTGATAAAGATCAAGATGATGGAGATCATGGTGTCATGCCGGTGACGATGGAGATCATGACGGTACTTTGGAGATGGAGATCAAAGGCACAAGATGATGGTGGCCATAGCATGTCACATATTTTGATTGCATGTGATGTTTATCCTTTATGCATCTTATTTTGCTTAGATCGGCAGTAGCATTATAAGATGATCTCTCACTAAATTTCAAGGTATAAGTGTTCTCCCTGAGTATGCACCGTTGCTACAGTTCGTCGTGCCGAGACACCACGTGATGATCGGGTGTGATAAGCTCTACATTCACATACAATGGGTGCAAGCTAGTTTTGCACACGCAGAGTATTCGGGTTAAACTTGACGAGCCTAGCATATGCAGATATGGCCTCAGAGCACTAAGACCAAAAGGTCGAGCGTGAATCATATAGTAGATATGATCAATGAGGGAGTCCTGGATTAGGGGGTGTCCGGATAGCTGGACTATACCTTCGGCCGGACTCCTGGACTATGAAGATACAAGATTGAAGACCTCGTCCCGTGTCCGAAAGGGACTTTCCTTGGCGTGGAAGGCAAGCTTGGCGATACGGATATGTAGATCTCCTACCATTGTAACTGACTCTATGTAACCCTAGCCCTCTCCGGTGTCTATATAAACCGGAGGGTTTTAGTCCGTAGGATGAACAACAATCATACCATAGGCTAGCTTCTAGGGTTTAGCCTCTCTGATCTCGTGGTAGATCTACTCTTGTACTACCCATATCATCAATATTAATCAAGCAGGACGCAGAGTTTTACCTCCATCGAGAGGGCCCGAACCTGGGTAAAACATCGTGTCCCCTGCCTCCTGTTACCATCCTCCTAGACGCACAGTTCGGGACCCCCTACCCGAGATCCGCCGGTTTTGACACCGACATTGGTGCTTTCATTGAGAGTTCCTCTGTGTCGTCAATTTTAGGCCCGGTGGCTTCTCCAATCATCAATAGCGATGCGATCCAGGGTGAGACTTTTCTCCCCGGACAGATCTTCATATTCGGCGGCTTTGCACTGCGGGCCAATTCGCTTGGTCATCTGGAGCAGATCGAAAGCTACGCTCCTGGCCATCAGGTCAGATTTGGAAGTTTGAACTACACGGCCGACATCCGCGGAGACTTGATCTTCGACGGATTCGAGCCACAGCCGAGTGCGCCGCACTGTCACGATGGGCATGATTTAGCTCTGCCGCCGAACAGTGCCCTAGAGGCCGCACCTACGCCCGCTCCGACCCCTAGCTCGGAGCCGACCACACCAATCGAGGATGGGTGGTTAGACACCGCCTCGGGGGCTGCAATCTCTATGGCGATCGAGCCGAACACCAGCCCTATTCTCTCCGAAGCCCGTGACTCCAGGGAGCCGGACTCCTCTCTAGATTCCGAGCCCTCCGCGCCCCGACCGATCGAACTCGATTGGGCGCCGATCATGGAGTTCACCGCCGCGGACATCTTTCAGCACTCGCCCTTCGGCGATATTCTGAATTCACTAAAGTCTCTCTCTTTATCAGGAGAGCCCTGGTCGGACTATGGTCAACAAGGTTGGGATGCGGATGATGAAGAAATTCAAAGCCCACCCACCACCCACTTCATAGCCACTGTCGATAATTTAAACGATGTGCTCACCTTCGACTCCAAAGACATCGACGGTATGGACGACGATGTAGGAGATGAACATGGACCAACGCCTATAAGGCACTGGACAGCCACCTCATCTCATGATGTATACATGGTGGACACACCCAAAGGAAGCAACGACGAGGAACACAGGGATGCAACGAGGGATCATTCACTCGAAAAGCAATCAAAGCGGCGACGTAAGCGCCGCTCCAAGCCCCGCCTCGACAGAAACAGCAGCCATAGAGACCCAACCCTAGAGCAGGACGAGCCGGTGGACGACGAACATGCCTTCAAGCAAGCGTCCAAACAGGGCAACTTGGATAAACAAACCGAAGACCCCGTCCCCGGCGAAAACAATAGTCCGGACGACCTTACGCCGGATAAACTCATGGATCAGAAGAACCTCCACAAAAGGCTCATCGCCACTGCGCATAGCCTGAAAAAGTAGAAGCGGAAGCTCAAAACTGCGGAAGATGCACTCAGAATCAGATGGAGCAAAGTGCGCAACACCGCAGACAAATATGCCGGCAGTCGCCGCAAAAAAAGCTATCCAAAGCGAAAGCTACTGCCTGAATTTGACGATGAGGCCTTAGAGCCCCTGCAGTCAAAAAATAGGAAGGCCATCTGGGCGGATAGACGACCGCATGGCCAGCATGGAGCGGCAAGCAGCGCCGCACACAAGCCGGCACGTGATCCACCAAAGGATCTGCATCAAAAAGACGGCCAAGCCAGATCTATCTACGGGCCAAGAAAGCAAGCTCTAGTAAGCAATGCAACAAAACAAATATCCGAACATCACGGCACACCCAAACACAGGGGTGCCGCACACCCCCTGTGTTTCACCGATGAGGTGTTGGACCATGAATTTCCAGCGGGATTCAAGCCTGTAAACATAGAGGCATACGACGGAACAACAGACCCTGGGGTCTGGATCAAGGATTATATCCTCCACATACACATGGCAAGAGGAGATGACCTCCACTCCATAAAATACTTACCCCTCAAACTTAAAGGGCCAGCCCGGCATTGGCTCAAAAGCCTTCCCGAAAACACCATTGGAAGTTGGGAAGAGCTTGAGGATGCTTTCCAGGCAAATTTTCAAGGGAGCTATGTTCGCCCTCCGGATGCAGACGATCTCAGTCACATAACTCAACAGCCCGGAGAGTCAGCCTGGAAATTCTGGAACAGATTTCTTACTAAAAAGAATCAGATAGTCGACTGTCCGGACGCCGAAGCCCTAGCAGCTTTTAAGCATAACGTTCGAGACGAATGGCTCGCCAGACACCTCGGCCAAGAAAAGCCAAGAACAATGGCCGCATTAACAAGCCTCATGACCCGCTTTTGCGCAGGAGAGGACAGCTGGTTGGCAAGATGTAGCACCAGTGACCCAAGTACATCCGAAGTTAGGGATGGAAACAGAAAACCCCGACGCAGCAAGGACCAGCGCCGGAATAAGGGAAACAGCCCAAAGAGCACGGCGGTCAACGCTGGATTCAAAAGCTCGCGACAGAATCAGAGAAAGCCGCCCCTCAAGGATAACAGGGACGAGCTATCCAACTTAAACAAAATCTTGGACAAGATATGTCAAATACACAGTACTCCTAGGAAGCCTGCGAACCATACCCATAGAGATTGTTGGGTTTTCAAGCAAGCCGGCAAGCTCAACGCCGAACACAAGGGGCTCGACACACCAAGTGAGGACGACGACGAACCCCACAAGCAGAGCACCAGGAAACAAAAGGATTTCCCACAAGAAGTCAAAACAGTAAACTTACTTCATGTGACGAACAGAATGGCGCCACCAGAGATACGCGCCATACGGCCTATCCCAAAGGAGTCTCGCCAATGGTTGTTAAAACCAATCACCTTCGACCATCAGGATTACTCTAGAAGTATCCGAAACGCAGGCTGGACTGCCTTGGTATTAGATCCAATAATCGGCGGACTCCACTTTACAAATGTCCTGATGGACGGCGGCAGTGGTCTAAACCTGTTATACCAGGACACAATCCACAACATGGGGATAGACCCAACCAAAATTCGCCATAGAAAAACCTCCTTTCAAGGGGTAACGCCAGGCCCGGACGCCCGTTTCATGGGTTCTCTCCGGCTAGAAGTTATGTTCGGCTCCCCCGATAACTTCAGTCACGAACAGCTAACTTTCCACGTCGCCCCATTCTCAAGTAGCTATCAAGCACTGCTGGGACGCGAAGCTTTCGCCCGCTTTAACGCAATACCGCATTATGCATCTCTTACGCTTAAGATGCCCGGTCCACAAGGCATCATCTCATTAAAGGGAAAACATTGAGTGTTCCTCCCGCGCGGAAAACAGTGCGGCTGCCTTGACAGCCCCACAATAAAGCGGCTTCACCAGCCAAAGCATCTAAACAGGTCGTCAAGACCACGGACACGGCTAGACGAGTCCAGCATAAACATACAACTGATAAAGGCTTAATAGCAGTATACCCCTGTACTAGGGGCTCCGCACATATTAAACAAGAGACATTAAAGCTCAATTTTACCCATTTCGATTTATACTTTGTTTATTTAGTATAACTCATGTTCGGCACGATCTTTCTTTAACTAAGTTCCTCTCTTTTACAGATGAACACCGTGCTACGCCCGTCCAGGACACGGCACAACGGAGACACAGGCGCAGACGTGCAGCAGGGACCCGTTCAAAGGATTCTTTTCAGATTAAGACCCTGCGTAAACCTTTCTTACTGTCTCTTGTTGATACACATCCCCTGGTTTCTTGGTATAACCAAGGAGGAGGCTGGCATTTTGGCATGTGGCCACGCCAGAGTTTTGCGCGTACCTGGACACTAGGGGCTTATTACTAAGGGCGTTATCCCGCCCGCCCTCATAAAGACCGAATACCATAGGGAGTAATCAGCGTCGCGAGTTTGGCCTTATATGCATCAGCTCCGAATCATGTCTTTGGTCAAATGTTGGGTTTGTCCGGCTCCTGTGTTTTGCTGCCTTACGTTCCGCTCTATCGGCTAAGGCGGCACCAGGAGAACTACTGCGATTGTGCCCCGGTTCGGCCAGGCGAGCAC
Source organism: Triticum aestivum (assembly GCF_018294505.1). Taxonomy (NCBI): domain Eukaryota; kingdom Viridiplantae; phylum Streptophyta; class Magnoliopsida; order Poales; family Poaceae; genus Triticum; species Triticum aestivum. The sequence continues at coordinate 630,126,751 of NC_057803.1, forward strand.
CTCAATAGAGAAAGCCGAAAACTGACTGTCATGATATAGCGTGAGACTGGTCAACCACTCGATGACCTACCAGAATCTTTAGGATTCCTCCGCATTAATGAAGGGCCGTTTCCCGGCCAGGCACATACGCCCCCCGAGTTCGGGCGAGCGCAGGCGCCACCAGGGGCTATATAAGTAGCCTCAATGTCAAACTCCTATGGCTAAGTGAAAGTGATAAAGCATCATAGTCCGATTGCCTAGTTCGCTGCGCTATCACCTCCTTTGTAGGACCAAGACGTTGGATCAAGTGTGAAAATGCGCCTTCTACGAACACCCCCGCATTATGTGCGTGGGGGCTGAAGCCGACGACTGCCATCTTTCAGATTATATATACGTATATGTTAAACGGCCGCACAGGAGGTATCATAATACTTGTAGGCACAAGTATAAAAAGCTTCTACAATTTATCAAAATATTGTTTTACAATAATACATGCTATTCGAATATAGTATCCTTCAAGCACTGCGTCTCTATTAAACGAGCGCCTTGCAGAACTTCCTGAAAATAGAGCTCGGCAGGTACTCGGCTTCCATCCGAGTCTGGGGCTGCAACAACGGTGGCTTCCATTTCTGCCCAGTATGTCTTGACATGGGCAAGAGCCATCTGCGCACCCTCTATGCATGCGGACCTCTTCATCGCATTGATATGCAGCGCCGCACCAAGGAACTGCTGCACCAAGTTGAAATAACTTTTTGGCTCTGGCCTCTCTTGCCATAGATGACTCATGACATACTTCATGGCGAGTCCGGACAACCTATTTAGCTCGGCCCATTCGGCCAAACGATCGGCTAATGACAGTGGACGCTCTGGATTGTGGAACTGTGACCAGAAGAGCTTTTCCACCTCGCGATCTTCTTGATCGTGGAAGTGTTCGGCCGCATCTGCGGCACTCGCTGCTAAATCCAGATAGGTGTCCGCCGTACTCCACAACTGGTCTAGCGGAGCATGTTTAGGATCACAGAACTTCCTCCGTAGCATAAAGGGCTTTCCAGCCGCAATCTCTTTGGCCTGACGCAGCTCCTCCTTCATAGCTCTCATCGCAGAGCGAGCAACTTGGCATCGGCAACGGCCTTCTTCAGGTCCGTCTGTTCCGCCCGATCTTATTTTTCAAGAAGCTTGCAACGGTCAGTAGCGTTCTTCAGCTTCACGGCCATCTCGGCCATTTCCTTCTTGCTTCGGCAGTGAGTAGCCTGTTCGGCTTTCAGCTCTTCAATGGCCTTTAAGGCAGCCGCATCACTTTTCCTGGCTTGCTCCTTGGCTCGGGCAAGTTCCGCCCGAAGATTCTCCATGGCAGCGGCACCATCTGCATCAAGCACGCACATTGTAAGATACTGGCGTGAAGCTCCTCTTACCAGGTGCCGCCGGAGTAATTACATACCTTGCGCCTCATCAAGCCGCTTGTTGACAAGCGCGATGTCGGCATCTGCCACGTCAAGTTGCCGCTTTAGCTCGGCAAATGCATCAGTCCGGCTGGCCACCGGACACTTCGCCACCTACGTATGAAGGCGGCATATTAGACCTGGGATTATGATCCTCTGCGCGCCGTCACTTTTGACAACGCACAGAGTCTCAGGGGCTACTATCTACACAGGGCGCGTCTTATTTATGCGCAACTGTCCAAAAATGGTACATTATTTCGCGTACCTCAAAACCTGTCAGTAAACTCCTGACGGCCTCGTGCAATCCGCTCTCCGCGGATGAAATCATCTCAATCACCGTACACATCAATGCATGGTGCTCCTCTGAGATAGATGCTCGCCCTAGCAGATCCTTCAGCTCCTCCGACCGCGCACTAGACGGCGCTGGACTCGTCCGATGGCCCTTTTCGAAGGTCGGACGCGGAGGGATTTGGGGGGCCATATGACTACCTTCCGGCCCCGCCGGATTCGGAGAAACCCTCCGTGACGATACCTCAGGGTCTCCCGCCTCGCAAGGCGGTACGGTAGGGGGAGGCGTTCCGCTCTCCATCATCTCCGGAAGAAGATCCCCCGAAGACGAGCTCTGCTGAGAAGGTCTAAGGTCCGAGCTACAAGGTAAATTTTCGATTACTTTTCTCAGATATAAAGTAGGGATTTCTCTTGTTTCTTAAAAAGAAAACTCCTCTCTACTTACGGCTCGGTGGAGGGCTGATCCCCTTGAGGGCATAATTCGGCCGAAGTATCCCCCAGCACAGGACTCTCTGGCGAAGATTTCTTCCCCCGCTTTAAGGCCATGGTCTCCGGGTCTTTAGAGGCGGTCCTCTTCTTCCCTTGAGGAGAGGAATTTTTGATTCCTCCCTTCCGGACAACCTCCTTTGAGGAGGCTGTAGCTTCCTTGTCCCCTCCCTCGCTTCCCTTTGAAGGCACAACCTCCAACATCCTGACTAGCATGGGACCCGGCGTGGTCTCGGGGAGGGGGGCCGGACACCTGATTAGCTTTGCTTTCGCTATCCACTCCTGTTTAAAGGATAGCTCTTTTAGGGGCAATTTTATGATAAATGTACGAATAGCGAGTCCGGGCACAAGGCTACTTACTTGAGTATCCGGACAATTGCAGCTCAGACCTGCGTCCTCCATAGAATTCGGACACACTACTTGTGGTCCGAAGAACAATTTGTACATCTCCACGGGCGTCATGCCAAGAAAATGTTGGAGAACTCGTGGTCCCTCCGGGTTGAACTCCCACAGGCGGAGGGGGCGACGTTTGCAGGGCAGAACTCGGCGAATTAACATAACTTGCATCACCATGACCAGACTGATGTCTCTTTCTAGGAGATCTCGGATGCGGCCCTGCAACAGGGGCACGTCCTTTGCCGGCCCCCAGTCCAGCCCCTATTGACCCATGACGCCAGTCATGGCGGGGGACCCGAGCGAAAGGCAGGTGGTGCCACCCACTTAGGGGCCCTGGGAGTGGTAATATAAAACCACTCTCGTTGCCATAAGCTGGACTCCTCTTGAAAAGAGCCCTCGGGCCATGGAGTACCAGCATTCTTGCTTATAAAAGCACCTCCGCACTCCATGTGCCGTCCCTCGATCATCTTCGGTTCTACTTTGAAGGGCTTGAGCCATAATCCGAAGTGAGGAGTGACACGGAGGAAGGCTTCACACACGACGATGAATGAGGAAATATGGAGGATGGACTCTGGGGCTAAGTCATGAAATTCCAGCCCATAATAATACATGAGCCCCCTCATGAAGGGATCCGTCGGGAAGCCTAGCCCCCGAAGGAAGTGAGACATGAACACCACACTCTCGCCAGGCTTGGGAGTGGGAATGACCTGCCCTTGAGCAGGCAGCCTATGCGATATTTCACCAGTCAAGAACCTAGCCTCTCTCAACTTCAGCACGTCCTCCTCCATGACGGAGGAGGGCATCCATCGGCCTCGAAGGTCGGAACCGGACATTGTCGAAGGTCCGAAGCGCCTGAAATCTGGAGCCTTGGGTGTTGGAACTCGAGGCGAAGGGCGAACTCGTTTGAGATTGAAAGAAAGGAGTAAGGCCTTGGTCTCTTTATAAGAGGTTGAATACCAAGGGCCTTCCCCGTGACCGTTTGGGACTCGCCTTTGATCGAGAAAATATACCAATGGGTACGGTTGGGTTACCCACGCCCGTATTGATGAGAATCCCGGAATAAGGGGACACGATCTCTGCTTTAACAAGACGTGCCAAGGAAACCGCCTCGCTAAACGCGCTGAGGTGGGACAGTAAAACGATTCGAATAAAGACTTGGTCATGGTGTGATGTCACGCTATGGAATACGTCAGCAGATTAGATTTGTGTAAATATTATTCTCTCTATGGCAATATGTGGAAACTTGTTTTGCAGAGCCGGACACTACCTTTGTGTTCACAATCTTCTATGAAGTACTTGGAGGAGGAACCCGCCTTGCAATGTCGAAGACAATTTGCGTGCCGGACTCGTCGTCATTGAAGCCTGGTTCAGGGGCTACTGAGGGAGTCCTGGATTAGGGGGTGTCCGGATAGCCGGACTATACCTTCGGTCGGACTCCTGGACTATGAAGATACAAGATTGAAGACCTCGTCCCATGTCCGGAAGGGACTTTCCTTGGCGTGGAAGGCAAGCTTGGCGATACGGATATGTAGATCTCCTACCATTGTAACCGACTCTATGTAACCCTAGCCCTCTCCGGTGTCTATATAAACCGGAGGGTTTTAGTCTGTAGGACGAACAACAATCATACCAAAGGCTAGCTTCTAGGGTTTAGCCTCTCTGATCTCGTGGTAGATCTACTCTTGTACTACCCTTATCATCAATATTAATCAAGCAGGACGTAGGGTTTTACCTCCATTGAGAGGGCCCGAACCTGGGTAAAACATCATGTCCCGTGCCTCCTGTTACCATCTGCCTAGACGCACAGTTCGGGACCCCCTACCCGAGATCTGCCGGTTTTGACAGCGACAATCAACATAGTGATGTTCACCATTGAAAACTACTCCATCTCACGTGATGATTGGACATGGTTTAGTTGATATGGATCACGTGATCATTTAGATGACTAGAGGGATGTCTATCTAAGTGGGAGTTCTTAACTAATATGATTAATTGAACTTTAAATTTATCATGAACTTAGTCCTGATAGTATTTGCATATCTATGTTGTAGATCAATTGCTCGCGTATAGCTTTCCCGTTTTATTTATGATATGTTCCTAGAGAAAACTAAGTTGAAAGTTGATAGTAGCAACGATGCGGACTAGGTCCATGATCTAAGGATTATCCTCATTGCTGCACAGAAGAATTATGTCCTTGATGCACCACTAGGTGACAAAACTATTGCAGGAGCAAATGCAGATGTTATGAACGTTCAACAAGCTCGGTATGATGACTACTTGATAGTTTAGTGCACCATGCTTTATGGCTTAGAACCGGGACTTCAAAAATGTTTTGAAACGCCATGGAGCATATAAGATGTTCCAAGAGTTGAAATTGCTATTTCAGACTCATGCTCGACTCGAGAGGTATGAGACCTCTAACAAGTATTTGCCTACAAGATGGAGGAGAATAGCTCTACCAGTGAGCATGTGCTCAGGATGTCTGAGTACTATAATCGCTTGAATCAAGTGGGAGTTAATCTTCCAGATAAGATAGTGATTGACAGAGTTCTCTAGTCACTATAACCAAGTTACTGGAACTTCGCGATGAACTATAATGTGCAAGGGATGACGAAAACAATTCCCCCAGCTCTTTGCAATGCTGAAATCGGCGAAGGTAGAAATCAAGAAAAGCATCAAGTGTTGTTGGTTGACAAGACCACTAGTTTCAAGTAAAAGGGCAAGGGAAAAAAGGGAACTTCAAGAAGAATGACAAGCAAGTTGCCACTCCCATGAAGAATCCCAAAGCTAGACCCAAGCCTGAAACTGAGTCCTTCTACTGCAAAGGAAATGGTCACTCGAAGTGGAACTGCCCCAAATACTTGGCGGATAAGAAGGATGGCAAAGTGAACAAAAGTATATATGATATACATGTTATTGATGTGTACTTTACTAGTATTCATAGTAGCCCCTGGGTATTTGATACTGGTTCGGTTCCTATGATTAGTAACTCGAAACAGGAGTTGCAAAATGAACAAAGACTAGTTATGGGCGAAGTGATGATGTGTGTTGGAAATGATTCCAAGGTTGATAAGATCACCATCGCACACTCCCTCTACCTTCAAGATTAGTGTTGGACCAAAATAAATGTTATTTGGTGTTTGCATTGAGCATGAATATGATTGGATCATGCTTATTGCAATACGGTTATTCATGTAAGTCAAAGAATAATTGTTGTTCTATTTACATGAATAAAACCTTCTATGGTCATACACTTAATATAAAAGGTTTATTGAATCTCGATCGTAATGATACACATATTCATAATATTGATGCCAAAAGATACAAAGTTAATAATAATAGTGCAACTTATTTGTGGCACTGCCATTTAGGTCATATTGGTGTAAAGCGCATGAAGAAACTCCATGTTGATGGGCTTTTGGAATCACTTGATTATGAATCACTTGATGCTTGCGAACCATGCCTCATGGGCAAGATGACTAAGACTCTGTTCTCCGGAACAATGGAGCGAGCCACTGACTTATTAGAAATAATACATACCGATGTATGCGGTCCGATGAGTATTGAGGCTCGCGACAAGTATCATTATTTTCTGATCTTCACAGATGATTTGAGCAGATATGGGTATATCTACTTAATGAAACATAAGTCTAAAACATTTGAAAAAGTTCAAAGAATTTCAGAGTGAAGTAGAAAATCATCCTAACAAGGAAATAAAGTTTCTACGATCTAATCGTAGAGGCAAATATTTGAGTTACGAGTTTGGTCTTCATTTAAAACAATGTGGAATAGTTTCACAACTCACGCCACCTAGAACACCACAGTATAATGGTGTGTCCGGACGTCGTAACCGTGCTTTATTAGATATGGTGCGATCTATGATGTATCTTACTGATTTACCTCTATCGTTTTGGGGTTATGCATTAGAGACAGTTGCATTCACATTAAATAGGGCACCATCTAAATCAGTTGAGCCGACACCATATGAACTATGGTTTGGAAAGAAACCTAAGTTGTCGTTTCTTAAAGTTTGGTACTGCGATGCTTATGTGAAAAAGCTTCAACCTGGTAAGCTCGAACCCAAATCAGATAAATGTGTCTTCATAGGATACCCAAAGGAGACTGTTGGGTACACCTTCTATCACATATCCGACGGCAAGATATTCGTTGCTCAGAATGGATCCTTTCTAGAGAAGGAGTTTCTCTCGAAAGAAGTGAGTGGGAGGAGAGTAGAACTTGATGAGGTAGTTGTACCTTCTCTCGAATTGGAAAATGTTCATCACAGAAATCAGTTCAAGTGATGCCTACACCAATTAGTGAGGAAGTTAATGATGATGATCATGAAACTTCAGACCAAGTTACTACCGTACCTCGTAGGTCAACCAGAGTATGATCCGCACTAGAGTGGTACGGTAATCCTGTTCTGGAAGTCATGTTACTAGACCATGATGAACCTACGAACTATGAGGAAGCGATGATGAGCCCAGATTCCGACAGATGGCTTGATGCCATGAAATCTGAGATAGAATCCATGTATGGGAACAAAGTGTGGACTTTGGTGGACTTTCCCGATGATCGGCAAGCCATTGAGAATAAATGGATCTTCAAGAGGAAGATGGACGCTGATAGTAGTGTTACTATCTACAAAGCTCGACTTATCGAAAAGGGTTTTTGACAAGTTCAAGGTGTTGACTACGATGAGATTTTCTCACTCATATCGATGCTTAAAGTCTGTCCGAATCATGTTAGCAATTTCTACATTTTATGAAATCTGACAAATGGATGTCAAAACTGCATTCCTTAATAGGTTTATTAAAGAAGAGTTGTATATGATACAACCAGAAGGTTTTGTCAATCCTAAAGGTGCTAACAAAATGTGCAAGCTCCAGCGATCCATCTATGGACTAGTGCAAGCATCTCGGAGTTGGAATATACGCTTTGATGAGCTGGTCAAAGCATATAGTTTTATACAGACTTGCGGTGAAGCCTGTATTTACAAGAAAGTGAGTGGGGAGCACTACAGCCTTTCTGATAAGTATATGTGAATGACATATTGTTGATCGGAAATGATGTAGAATTTTCTAGAAAGCATAAAGGAGTGTTTGAAAGGAGTTTTTCAAAGAAAGACCTCGGTGAAGATGCTTACATATTGGGCATCAAGATCTATAGAGATAGATCAAGACACTTGATAAGATTTTTCAATGAGTACATACCTTGACAAGATTTTGAAGTAGTTCAAAATGGAATAGTCAAAGAAGGAGTTCTTGCCTGTATTGCAAGGCGTAAAGTTGAGTAAGACTCAAAACACGACCGCGGCAGAAAATAGAAAGAGAGTGAAAGTCATTCACTATGCCTCAACCATAGGTTCTATAAAGTATGTTATGTTTTGTACCAAACTATTGTGTACCTTGCCATGATTTTGGCAAGGGGGTACGATATTGATCCAGGAGTGGATCACTGGACAGCGGTCAAAATTATCCTTAGAAGACTAAGGAGATATTTCTCGGTTATGGATGCGATAAAGAGTTCATCATAAAGAGTTGCGTCGATGCAAGCTTTTACACCCGGATGACTCTGAGTCTCAATCTGGATACATATTGAAAGTGGGAGCAATCAGCTAGAGTAGCTCCATGCAGAGCATTGTAGACATAGAAAATTTGCAAAATACATATGGCTCTGAATGTGACATACCCATTGACTAAGCTTCTCTCACAAGCAATACATGATCACACCTTAGTACTCTTTGGGTGTTAATCACATAGCGATGTGAACTAGATTATTGACTCTAGTAAAACCCTTTGGGTATTAGTCACATGGCGATGTGAACTAACCACATAAAGATGTGAACTATTGGTATTAAATCACATGATGATGTGAACTAGATTATTGACTCTAGTGCAAGTGGGAGACTGAAGGAAATATGCCCTAGATGCAATAATAAAGTTTTTATTTATATTTCCTTATATCATGATAAATGTTTATTATTAATGCTAGAATTGTATTAACCAGAAACTTAATACATGTGTGAATACATAGACAAACAGAGTGTCCCTAGTATGCCTCTACTAGACTAGCTCGTTAATCAAAGATGGTTAAGTTTCCTGACCATAGACATGTGTTGTCATTTGATCAATGAGATCACATCATTAGAGAATGATGTGATGGACAAGACACATCTGTTAGCTTAGCATAATGATCACGAAGATCACGAAGATCAACTTGTGTGTCATGGGGTACCCCCTGCCCCCATATATAAAGGAGTGGAGGAGGGGAGGGCCGGCCCTCTCTATGGCGCGCCCTAGGGGAGTCCTACTCCCACCGGGAGTAGGATTCCCCCTTTCCTAGTCCAACTAGGAGTCCTTCCAAGTAGTAGGAGTAGGAGACAAGGAAGGGGAAGGGAGAAGGGAAGGAAGGAGGGGGCGCAGCCCCTCCCCCTAGTCCAATTCGGACTAGGCCTTGGGGGGGCGCGGCCTGCCCTAGGCAGCCCCTCTCTCTTTCCCGTATGGCCCAATAAGGCCCAATACTTCTCCCGGCGAATTCCCGTAACTCTCCGATACTCCGAAAAATACCCGAATCACTCGGAACCTTTCCGAAGTCCGAATATAGTCGTCCAATATATCGATCTTTACGTCTCGACCATTTCGAGACTCCTCGTCATATCCTCGATCTCATACGGGACTCCGAACTCCTTCGATACATCAAAACTCATAAACTCATTATAAAACTGTCATCGAAACCTTAAGCGTGCGGACCCTACGGTTCGAGAACAATGTAGACATGACCGAGACACGTCTCCAGTCAATAACCAATAGCGCAACCTGGATGCTCATATTGGCTCCTACATATTCTACGAAGATCTTTATCGGTCAGACCGCATAACAACATACGTTGTTCCCTCTGTCATCGGTATGTTACTTGCCCGAGATTCGATCGTCGGTATCCAATACCTAGTTCAATCTCGTTATCGGAAAGTCTCTTTACTCGTTCCGTAATACATCATCTCACAACTAACTCATTAGTTGCAATGCTTGCAAGGCTTATGTGATGTGCATTACCGAGAGGGCCCAGAGATACCTCTCCGACACTCGGAGTGATAAGTCCTAATCTCAAAATACGCCAACCCAACATGTACATTTGGAGACACCTGTAGGGCACCTTTATAATCACCCAGTTACATTGTGACGTTTGGTAGCACACAAAGTGTTCCTCCAGTAAACGGGAGTTGCATAATCTCATAGTCATAGGAACATGTATAAGTCATGAAGAAAGCAATAGCAACATACTAAACGATCGGGTGCTAAGCTAACGGAATGGGTCATGTCAATCAGATCATTCAACTAATGATGTGATCCCGTTAATCAAATAACAACTCTTTGTCCATGGTTAGGAAACATAACCATCTTTGATTAACGAGCTAGTCAAGTAGAGGCATACTAGTGACACTCTGTTTGTCTATGTATTCACGCATGTATTATGTTTCCGGTTAATACAATTCTAGCATGAATAATAAACATTTATCATGATGTAAGGAAATAAATAATAACTTTATTATTGCCTCTAGGACATAATTCCTTCAGTCTCCCACTTGCACTAGAGTCAATAATCTAGATCACATCGCCATGTGATTTAACATCAATAGTTCACATCTTTATGTGATTGGTTCACATCTCCATGTGACTAACACCCAAAAGGTTTACTAGATTCAATAATCTAGTTCACATTGCTATGTGATTAAGACCCAAAAAGTGATTATGTTTTGCTTGTGAGAGAAGTTTAGTCAACGGGTCTGCCACATTCAGATCCGCATGTATTTTGCAAATTTCTATGTCAACAATGCTCTGCATGGAGCTACTCTAGCTAATTGCTCCCACTTTCAATATGTATCCAGATTGAGACTTAGAGTCATCTGGATCAGTGTCAAAACTTGCATCGACATAACCCTTTACGACGAACCTTTTGTCACCTCCGTAATCGAGAAACATATCCTTATTCCAGTAAGGATAATTTTGACCGCTGTCCATTGATCTACTCCTAGATCACTATTGTACTCCCTCTCTTAACACAGTGTATGGTATACAATAGATCTGGTACACAGCATGGCATACTTTATAGAACCTATGACTGAGGCATAGGGAATGACTTTCATTCTCTTTCTATCTTCTGCCGTGGTCGGGCTTTGAGTCTTACTCAACTTCACACCTTGTAACACAGGCAAGAAACTTTTTCTTTGACTGTTCCATTTTGAACTACTTCAAAATCTTGTCAAGGTATGTACTCATTGAAAAAACTTATCAAGCGTCTTGATATATCTTTATAGATCTTGATACTCAATATGTAAGCAGCTTCACCGAGGTCTTTCTTTGAAAAACTCCTTTCAAACACTCCTTTATGCTTTACAGAATAATTCTACATTATTTCCGATCAACAATATGTCATTCACATATACTTATCAGAAATGTTGTAGTGCTCCCACTCACTTTCTTATAAATACAGGCTTCACCAGAAGTCTGTATAAAACTATATGCTTTGATCAACTTATCAAAGCGTGTATTCCAACTCCGAGATGCTTGCACCAGTCCATAGATGGATCGCTGGAGCTTGCATATTTTGTTAGCACCTTTAGGATTGACAAAACCTTCTGGTTGCATCATATACAACTCTTCTTTAATAAATCCATTAAGGAATGCAGTTTTGTTTATCCATTTGCCAGATTTCATAAAATGCGGCAATTGTTAACATGATTCGGACAGACTTAAGCATAGATACGAGTGAGAAACTCTCATCGTAGTCAACACCTTGAACTTGTCGAAAACCTTTTGCAACAATTCTAGCTTTGTAGATAGTAACACTACTATCCGTGTCCGTCTTCCTCTTGAAGATCCATTTATTATCAATGGCTTGCCGATCCTCGGGCAAGTCCACCAAAGTCCACACTTTGTTCTCATACATGGATCCTATCTCAGATTTCATGGCCTTAAGCCATTTATCGGAATCTGGGCTCATCATCGCTTCCTCATAGTTCATAGGTTCGTCATGGTCAAGTAACATGACCTCCAGAATAGGATTACCGTACCACTCTGGTGCGGATCTCACTCTGGTTTACCTATGAGATTCGGTAGTAACTTGATCTGAAGTTACATGATCATCATCATTAGCTTCCTCACTAATTGGTGTAGTAGTCACAGGAACAGATTTCTATGATGAACTATTTTCCAATAAGGGAGAAGGTACAATTACCTTATCAAGTTTTCTACTTTCCTCCCACTCACTTCTTTCGAGAGAAACTCCTTCTCTAGAAAGGATCCATTCTTAGCAACAAATGTCTTGCCTTCGGATCTGTGATAGAAGGTGTACCCAACTGTCTCCTTTGGGTATCCTATGAAGACATATTTCTCCAAGATGAAACTTTTTCACATAAGCATCGCAACTCCAAACTTTAAGAAACGACAACTTAGGTTTCTTGCCAAACCATAGTTCACACGGTGTCGTCTCAACGGATTTATATGGTGCCCTATTTAACGTGAATGCAGCTGTCTCTAATGCATAGCCCCAAAACGATAGTGGTAGATCGGTAAGAGACATCATAGATCGCACTATATCTAATAAAGTACGGTTATGACGTTCGGACACACCATTACACTATGGTGTTCCAGGTGGCGTGAGTAGTGAAACTATTTCACATTGTTTGTAACTGAAGGCCAAACTCGTAACTCAAATACTCTTCTCTACGATCAGATCGTAGATACTTTATTTTCTTGTTACGATGATTTTTCATTTCACTCTGAAATTCTTTGAACTTTTCAAATGTTTCAGACTTATGTTTCATCAAGTAGATATACTCATATCTGCTCAAATCATCTGTGAAGATCAGAAAATAATGATACTTGTCGCGAGCCTCAATATTCATCGGACCGCATACATCAATATGTATGATTTCCAACAAATCTGTTACTCGCTCCATTGTTCAGAAGAACAGAGTCTTAGTCATCTTGCCCATGAGGCATGGTTCGCAAGCATCAACTGATTCATAATCAAGTGATTCCAAAAGCCCATCAGCATGGAGTTTCTTCATGCGCTTTACACCAATATGACCTAAACGGTAGTGCCACAAATAAGTTGCACTATCATTATTAAATTTGCATCTTTTGGTTTCAATATTATGATTATGTGTATCACTACGATCGAGATCCAACGAACTATTTTCATTGGGTGTGTAACCATATAAGGTTTTATTCATGTAAACAGAACAACAATTTATTCTCTTACTTAAATGAATAACCGTATTACAATAAACATGATCAAATCATATTCATGCTCAACGCAAACACCAAATAACACTTATTTAGGTTCAACACTAATCCCGAAATTATAGGGAGTGTGCAATGATGATCATATCAATCTTGGAACCACTTCCAACACACATCATCACTTCACCCTTAACTAGTCTCTGTTTATTCTGCAACTCCCGTTTCGAGTTACTAATCTTAGCAACTGAACTAGTATCAAATACTGAGGGGTTGCTATAAACACTAGTAAATTACACATCAATAACATGTATATCAAATATACTTATGTTCACTTTGCCATCCTTCTTATCCGCCAATCACTTGGGGTAGTTCCGCTTCCAGTGACCAGTCCCTTTGCAGTAGAAGCACTTAGTCCTAGGCTTAGGACCAGACTTGGGCTTCTTCACTTGAGCAGCAACTTGCTTGTTGTTCTTCTTGAAGTTCCCCTTCTTCCTTCTGCCCTTTTCTTGAAACTAGTGGTCTTGTCTACCATCAACACTTGATGTTTTTCTCGATTTCTACCTTCGTCAATTTCAGCATTACGAAGAGCTTGGGAATCGTTTCCGTTATCCCTTCCATATTATAGTTCATCACGAAGTTCTACTAACTTGGTGATGGTGACTAGAGAATTCTGTCAATCACTATCTTATCTGGAAGATTAACTCCCACTTGATTCAAGCGATTGTAGTACCCAGACAATCTGAGCACATGCTCACTAGTTGAGCGATTCTCCTCCATCTTTTAGCTATAGAACTTGTTGGAGACTTCAAATCTCTCAACTCGGGTATTTTCTTGAAATATTAACTTCAACTCCTGGAACATCTCATATGGTCCATGACATTCAAAACGTCTTTGAAGTCCCGATTCTAAGCCGTTTAAGCATGGTGCACTAAACTATTAAGTAGTCATCATATTGAGCTAGCCAAACGTTCATAACGTCTGCATCTGCTCCTGCAATAGGTCTGTCACCTAGCGGTGCATCAAGGACATAATTCTTCTGTGCAGCAATGAGGATAAACCTCATATCACGGATCCAATCCGCATCATTGCTACTAACATCTTTCAACACAGTTTTCTCTAGGAACATATCAAAAATAAAACAGGGGAGCTAAACGCGAGCTATTGATCTACAACATAGATATGCTAATACTACCAGGACTAAGTTCATGATAAATTAAAGTTCAATTAGTCATATTACTTAAGAACTCCCACTTAGACAGACATCCCTCTAATCCTCTAAGTGATCACGTGATCCAAATCAACTAAATCATGTCCGATCATCACGTGAGATGAAGTAGTTTCATTGGTGTACATCACTATGTTGATCATATCTACTATATGATTCACACTCAACCTTTCGGTCTCAGTGTTCCGAGGCCATATCTGTATATGCTTGGCTCATCAAGTATAACCTGAGTATTCTGCGTGTGCAACTGTTTTGCACCCGTTGTATTTGAACGTAGAGCCTATCACACCCGATCATCACGTGGTGTCTCAGCACGAAGAACTTTCGCAACGGTGCATACTCAGGGAGAACACTTCTTGATAATTAGTGAGAGATCATCTTAAAATGCTACCGTCAATCAAAGCAAGATAAGATGCATAAAAGATAAACATCACATGCAATCAATATAAGTGATATGATATGGCAATCATCATCTTGTGCTTGTGATCTCCATCTTTGAAGCACCGTCGTGATCACCATCGTCGCCGGCGCGACACCTTGATCTCCATCGTAGCATCGTTGTCATCTCGCCAATCTTATGCTTCCACGACTATCGCTACCGCTTAGTGATAAAGTAAAGCATTACAGCGCGATTGCATTGCATACAATAAAGCGACAACCATATGGCTCCTGCCAGTTGCCGATAACTCGGTTACAAAACATGATCATCTCATACAATTTAGCATCATGTATTGACCATATCACATCACAACATGCCCTGCAAAAACAAGTTAGACGTCCTCTACTTTTTTTGTTGCAAGTTTTACGTGGCTGCTACAGGCTTAAGCAAGAACCAATCTTACCTACGCATCAAAAACCACAACGATAGTTTGTCAAGTTGATGCCATTTTAACCTTCGCAAGGACCGGGCGTAGCCACACTCAGTTCAACTAAAGTTGGAGAAACAGTCACCCGCAAGCCACCTATGTGCAAAGCACGTCGGGAGAACCGGTCTCGCGTAAGCGTACGCGTAATGTCGGTCTGGGCCGCTTCATCCAACAATACCGCCGAACCAAAGTATGACATGCTGGTAGGCAGTATGACTTATATCGCCCACAACTCACTTGTGTTCTACTCGTGCATATAACATCAAACCATAAAACCTAGGCTCGGATGCCACTGTTGGGGAACGTAGTAATTTCAAAAAAATTCCTACGCACACGCAAGATCATGGTGATGCACAGCAACGAGAGGGAGAGTGTTGTCTACGTACCCTTGTAGACCGAAGCGGAAGCGTTGACGCAACGTAGAGGAAGTAGTCGTACGTCTTCCCGGTTCAACCGATCCAAGCACCGTTACTTCGGCACCTCCGAGTTCTTGACACACGTACAGCTCGATGATGCACCCCAGGCTCCGATCCAGCAAAGCTTTGGGGAGGAGTTTCGTCAGCACGACGGTGTGGTGACGATCTTGATGTTTAACCGTCGCAGGGCTTCGCCTAAGCACCGCTACAATATGATCGAGGTGTAACATCGTGGAGGGGGGCACCGCACACGGCTAAGGAACGATCACGAAGATCAACTTGTGTGTTCTAGGGTGCCCCCTGCCCCCGTATATAAAGGAGCAAGGGGGAGGCCGGCCGGCCCTTGGGTGCGCCAAGGAGAGGGGGGGAGTCCTTCTCCTAGTGGGAGTAGGACTCCCCTTTCCTAGTCCAACTAGGAATAGGGAGGGGGAAGGAAAGAGAGGGAGAGGGAGAGGGAAAGGGCCCCCCCTCCTAGTCCTATTCGGACTCCCCATGAGGGGGGCGCCACCTCCTGGGCTGCTGCCCTCTCTCTCCCCTCAGGCCCAATAAGGCCCATTACTTCCCCGCGGGGTTCCGGTAACCCCTCCGGCACTCCGGTTTTATCCGAAATCACCCGGAACAATTCCGGTGTCCGAATATAGTCGTCCAATATATCGATCTTTATGTCTCGACCATTCCTAGACTCCTCGTCATGTCCATGATCATATCCGGGACTCCGAACAACCTTCGGTACATCAAAATACATAAACTCAAAATAACTGTCATTGTAACGTTAAGCGTGCGGACCCTACGGTTCGAGAACAATGTAGACATGACCGAGATACGTCTCCGGTCAATAATCAATAGCGGGACCTGGATGCCCATATTGGCTCCTACATATTCTATGAAGATCTTTATCGGTCAGACCGCATAACAACATACGTTGTTCCCTTTGTCATCGGTATGTTACTTGCCCGAGATTCGATCGTCGGTATCCAATACCTAGTTCAATCTCGTTATTGGCAAGTCTCTTTACTCGTTCCGTAATACATCATCTCGCAACTAACTCATTAGCTGCAATGCTTGCAAGGCTTAAGTGATGTGCATTACCGAGAGGGCCCAGAGATACCTCTCCGACACTCGGAGTGACAAATCCTAATCTCGAAATACGCCAACCCAACATGTACCTTTGGAGACACCTGTAGAGCTCCTTTATAATCACCCAGTTATGTTGTGACGTTTGGTAGCACACAAAGTGTTCCTCCGGCAAACGGGAGTTGCATAATCTCATAGTCATAGGAACATGTATAAGTCATGAAGAAAGCAATAGCAACATACTAAACGATCGGGTGCTAAGCTAATGGAATGGGTCATGTCAATCAGATCATTCAACTAATGATGTGACCTCGTTAATCAAATAACAACTCTTTGTTCATGGTTAGGAAACATAACCATCTTTGATTAACGAGCTAGTCAAGTAGAGGCATACTAGTGACACTCTGTTTGTCTATGTATTCACACATGTATTATGTTTCCGGTTAATACAATTCTAGCATGAATAATAAACATTTATCATGATATAAGGAAATAAATAATAACTTTATTATTGCCTCTAGGGCATATTTCCTTCGGGCGGAACTTCACCGCGCGGGCGCTACAGGGCACCAAAACGCACGCGGTTTGCGGCTACAGCTAGCTGGCGATGCGGCGCATTCGAGGGAACAAACAACAGGGGCGGGGGTGGCCGGAGTGGTGCCGGCGACAAGCCGTGGCGGCGGTGGTGTTCGGGCGTGGACGTAAAGGGTGTTAGCGGGCTCGGGGAAACGCATGTGCATGCGCATGCGCGTTGGGCTCCTGGGAACCTCACGAGCTCGACTACGAGCTTAGACGCGAGCTACGGCAACGGTGGCCACTGCGAGGAGCTTCAACATGGTTGCGGGGCAGCACCAATGGTGACGGCAACTAGGGGACGAGATCGATGGCGCTAGCATAGGGGAAATGTCAGGGAGCTTACGTAGAAGCGCACGGTGGCTCATTGGAAGGTTAGGAGTAGCAGGGCGCCGGAATCGCAGAGGAACGCCGGTGGCTGCCGAGGAAGAAGAAGCTGGCGTCGACGTGGATGCAGGGGCGTCGAGCTCGAGGGGCTGGTCGTGGGTGAAGGAGAGGTCGACGGCGGAGCCCTTGGCGCGGTCCTAGGCGAAGGGGACGGCGGAGAGCGCGTAGACGGTGCCGACCATGGCGACTGCGGTGGTGGCCGTGCCGGATCTGGGCGAGGAGGATCTGGTGGGGAGAGGGAGAGGCGGAGTGGGCGAGGGGAAGTGGGAGACTGGGAGTGGCAGGGGAGGAGGGGACCGAGGCGTCGGGGAGGCTTATCCACCTCGACACCGGCGAGCGGGTGCGGTGGGGCGCGCTCGGCGCGCCCGCCGGGTCGGTGGAACAGAAAGGGAGGGGAGAGCGACCGGGGAGGGGGCTAGGTGGGCCGGCTAGCCGAGGTGGGTCAAGGCCCAAGGGGAGGCCAGGGGCTCTCCCACCCCTTTTTCTTTCCTTTTCTAACTTTTGCATTTTCTTTTAAAAAGTTTCTGTTTTAGCTATTTTAGGCCATTTAGACACTTTGCAAAAATGTTGGTTCACCACCAATATTAACAAGTGATTATGTGCCACATGATGAACATTTTTGTTGTCATGTATGAGAAGTTTGAAATTTGACTTTAAATTTGGATTTGAATTTGAATTGTGTTTGACTGCAATTGAGGATTAGCAACAGTAAGAGTGTTGACATGGCAGCATCAACAGGGGATTACTGTTGCATGATTCTCCGGGTGTTACGGATGAGTTGCCTGTAATTGATTGTCAACATAAAAAAACAAGGCTCTGCATTTCTTCAATCTCAACAAAGTAATTGGAATTCCGAACATATGAAGTCTTAGTTATCACACAGATTAGAGAATAGAATTGGGAAAGCACAAATGAAAAGAAAATATCTGAACCATCATGCAGTCTAATTGGGAATTTAAAACTAACTCACACGAGAGTGGCTCGTCGGCATTGTCGCAGATAGAAATTAGAAACACATGAGAATGGAGTTAATGAGCACATGGATCACAAGCAAGCTACTGAATAGATAAAACAAAACGCAAGAGGAAGATAAGCGACAGAATGAGATGGAGAGAGTAGAATTGTGAAAGCGTCAAAAGAAAAGATCTGGACCATCATACAATCATAAATAAAATCTTAGTTCTACATGGCCAAATCAGATGAAAGAACAGAAGCACACAAAGATCATATAGAAAATTTTATCCAATATATTAAAAAATCACACTTTGACAATTTTACTGGTAATTAACAAACAGGCAACCACATAATGCCTTGTTTTATTTCAAAGAGGCAAAACATCAAACATCTAGCATCAAGAGGTTTAATCATATAGTGTAATGCCTTAACCAGCAGGTAAATGCAAATAAAAAGTGTGGTAGATATGTAGAAGCGTGGCAAAAATATGTAAGCAGCTTCACCGAGGTCTTTCATTGAAAAACTCTTATTCAAATATCCCTTTATGCTATCTAGAAATTCTATATCATTTCCATTCAGCAATATGTCATCCACATATAATATCAGAAATGATACAGAGCTCCCACTCACTTTCTTGTAAATACAGGCTTCTTCGAAAGTCTGTATAAAACCAAATGCTTTGATCACACTATCAAAGCGTTTATTCCAACTCCAAGAGGCTTGCACCAGTCCATAAATGGATCGCTGGAGCTTGCACACTTTGTTAGCTCCCTTTGGATCGACAAAACCTTCCGGTTGCATCATATACAACTCTTCTTCCAGAAATCCATTCAGGAATGCAGTTTTGACATCCATCTGCCAAATTTCATAATCATAAAATGCGGCAATTGCTAACATGATTCGGACAGACTTAAGCATCGCTACGGGTGAGAAGGTCTCATCATAGTCAACCCCTTGAACTTGTCGAAAACCTTTTGCGACAAGTCGAGCTTTGTAGACAGTAACATTACCATCAGCGTCAGTCTTCTTCTTGAAGATCCATTTATTCTCAATTGCTTGCCGATCATCAGGCAAGTCAACCAAAGTCCATACTTTGTTCTCATACATGGATCCCATCTCAGATTTCATGGCTTCAAGCCACTTTGCGGAATCTGGGCTCACCATAACTTCTTCATAGTTCGTAGGTTCATCATGATCTAGTAGCATGATTTCCAGAACTGGATTACCGTACCACTCTGGCGCGGATCTCACTCTGGTTGATCTATGAGGTTCAGTAGCATCTTGTTCTGAAGTTTCATGATAATGATCATTAACTTCCTCGCTTATTGGTGTAGGTGTCGCAGAAACAGTTTTTGTAATGTACTACTTTCCAATAAGGGAGCAGGTACAGTTACCTCGTCAAGTTCTACTTTCCTCCCACTCACTTCTTTCGAGAGAAACTCCTTCTCTAGAAAGGATCCATTCTTAGCAACGAATGTCTTGCCTTCGGATATGTGATAGAAGGTGTACCCAACAGTATCCTTTGGGTATCCTATGAAGACACATTTCTCCGATTTGGGTTCGAGCTTATCAGGTTGAAGCTTTTTCGCATAAGCATCGCAGCCCCAAACTTTAAGAAACGACAACTTTGGTTTCTTGCCAAACCATAGTTCATAAGGCGTCGTTTCAACGGATTTTGATGGTGCCCTATTTAACGTGAATGCGGCCGTCTCTAAAGCATAACCCCAAACCGATAGCGGTAAATCAGTAAGAGACATCATAGATTGCACCATATCTAGTAAAGTACGATTACGACATTCGGACACACCATTGTGCTGTGGTGTTCCGGGTGGCGTGAGTTGCGAAACTATTCCATAATTTTTCAAATGAACACCAAACTCGTAACTCAAATATTCTCCTCCACGATCAGACCGTAGAAACTTTATTTTCTTGTTACGATGATTTTCAACTTCACTCTGAAATTCTTTGAACTTTTCAAATGTTTCAGACTTATGTTTCATCAAGTAGATATACCCATATCTGCTTAGGTCATCTGTGAAGGTGAGAAAATAACGATATCCGCCACGAGCCTCAATATTCATCAGACCACATACATCGGTATGTATGATTTCCAACAAATTTGTTGCTCTCTCCATAGTACCGGAGAACAGTGTTTTAGTCATTTTGCCCATGAGGCACGGTTCGCAAGTACCAAGTGATTCATAATCAAGTGGTTCCAAAAGTCCATCAGTATGGAGTTTCTTCATGCGCTTTATACCGATATGACCTAAACGGCAGTGCCACAAATAAGTTGCACTATCATTATCAACTCTGCATCTTTTGGCTTCAACATTATGAATATGTGTGTTACTACTATCGAGATTCATCAAGAATAGACCACTCTTTAAAGGTGCATGACCATAAAAGATATTACTCATATAAATAGAATAACCATTATTCTCTGATTTAAATGAATAACCGTCTCGCATCAAACAAGATCTAGATATAATGTTCATGCTTAACGCTGGCACCAAATAACAATTATTTAGGTCTAATATTAATCCCGAAGGTAGATGTAGAGGTAGCGTGCCGACCGCGATCACATCGACTTTGGAACCGTTTCCCACGCGCATCGTCACCTCGTCCTTCGCCAGTGTTCGCTTAATCCGTAGTCCCTGTTTCGAGTTGCAAATATTAGCAACAGAACCAGTATCAAATACCCAGGTGCTACTGCGAGCTCTAGTAAGGTACACATCAATAACATGTATATCACATATACCTTTGTTCACCTTGCCATCCTTCTTATCCGCCAAATACTTGGGGCAGTTCCGCTTCCAGTGACCAATCTGCTTGCAGTAGAAGCACTCAGTTTTAGGCTTAGGTCCAGACTTGGGTTTCTTCTCCTGAGCAGCAACTTGCTTGTCGTTCTTCTTGAAGTTCCCCTTCTTCTTCCCTTTGCCCTTTTTCTTGAAACTAGTGGTCTTGTTAACCATCAACACTTGATGCTCCTTTTTTATTTCTACCTCCGCAGCTTTCAGCATTGCAATGAGCTCGGGAATAGTCTTGTTCATCCCTTGCATATTATAGTTCATCATGAAGCTCTTGTAGCTTGGTGGCAGTGATTGGAGAATTCTGTCAATGACGCAATCATCTGGAAGATTAACTCCCATTTGAATCAAGTGATTGTTATACCCAGACATTTTGAGTATATGCTCACTGACAGAATTGTTCTCCTCCATCTTGCAGCTATAGAACTTATTGGAGACTTCATATCTCTCAATTCGGACATTTGATTGAAATATTAACTTCAACTCATGGAACATCTCATATGCTCCATGACGTTCAAAACGTCGTTGAAGTCCCGATTCTAAGCCGTAAAGCATGGCACACTGAACTATCGAGTAGTCATCAGCTTTGCTCTGCTAGACGTTCATAACATCTGGTGTTGCTCCAGCAGCAGGCCTGGCACCCAGCGATGCTTCCAGGACGTAATTCTTCTGAGCAGCAATGAGGATAATCCTCAAGTTACGGACCCAGTCCGTGTAATTGCTACCATCATCTTTCAACTTTGCTTTCTCAAGGAACGCATTAGAATTCAACGGAACAACAGCACGAGCCATCTATCTACAATCAACATAAACAAGCAAGATACTATCAGGTACTAAGTTCATGATAAGTTAAAGTTCAATTAATCAAATTACTTAAGAACTCCCACTTAGATAGATATCCCTCTAATCCTCTAAGTGATCACGTGATCCAAATCAACTAAACCATAACCGATCATCACGTGAGATGGAGTAGTTTTTAATGGTGAACATCGTTATGTTGATCATATCTACTATATGATTCACGCTCGACCTTTCGGTCTCTGTGTTCCCAGGCCATATCTGCATATGCTAGGCTCGTCAAGTTTAACCTGAGTATTCTGCGTGTGCAAAACTGGCTTGCACCCGTTGTAGATGGACGTAGAGCTTATCACACCCGATCATCACGTGGTGTCTGGGCATGACGAA
Organism: Triticum aestivum; assembly: GCF_018294505.1. NCBI lineage: Eukaryota > Viridiplantae > Streptophyta > Magnoliopsida > Poales > Poaceae > Triticum > Triticum aestivum. Next base: position 630,149,073 of record NC_057803.1, read on the forward strand.
CTTTGGCAACGGTGCATACTCAGGGAGAACACTTCTTGATAATTTAGTGAGAGATCATCTTATAATGCTACTGTCAATCAAAGCAAGATAAGATGCATAAAAAGATAAACATCACATGCAATCAATATAAGTTATATGATATGGCCATCATCATCTTGTGCTTGTGATCTCCATCTCTGAAGCACTGTCATGATCACCATCGTCACCGGCGCGACACCTTGATCTCCATCGTAGCATCGTTGTCGTCTCGCCAATCTTATGCCTCCACGACTATCGCTACCGCTTAGTGATAAAGTAAAGCATTACATCGCGATTGCATTGCATACAATAAAGCGACAACCATATGGCTCCTGCCAGTTGCCGATAACTTGGTTACAAAACATGATCATCTCATACAATAAAATTTAGCATCATGCCTTGACCATATCACATCACAACATGCCCTACAAAAACAAGTTAGACGTCCTCTACTTTGTTGTTGCAAGTTTTACGTGGCTGCTACGGGCTTAAGAAAGAACCAATCTCACCTACGCATCAAAACCGCAATGATAGTTTGTCAAATAGACTCCGTTTTAACCTTCGCAAGGACCGGGCGTAGCCACACTTGGTTCAACTAAAGTTGGAGAGACAGTCACCCGCAAGCCACCTGTGTGCAAAGCACGTCGGGGGAACCAGTCTCGCGTAAGCGTACGCGTAATGTTGGTCCGGGTTGTCTCGTCCAACAATACCGCCGAACCAAAGTATGACATGCTGGTAGGCAGTATGACTTATATCGCCCACAACTCACTTGTGTTCTACTCGTGCATATAACATCAAACCATAAAACCAGGCTCGGATGCCACTATTGGGGAACGTAGTAATTTCAAAAAAAATCCTACGCACAGGCAAGATCATGGTGATGCATAGCAACAAGAGGGGAGAGTGTTGTCTACGTACCCACGCAGACTGACTGCGGAAGCGATCACACAACGTAGAGGAAGTAGTCGTACGTCTTCTCGATCCAACCGATCCAAGCACCGTTACTCCGGCACCTCCGAGTTCTTAGCACACGTAGAGCTCGATGACGATCCCCGGGCTCCGATCCAGCAAAGCGTCGGGGAAGAGTTCCGTCAGCACGACGGCGTGGTGATGATCTTGATGTTCTACCGACGCAGGGCTTCGCCTAAGCACTACAATGATATGATCGAGGTGGAATATGGTGGCAGGGGGCACCTCACACGGCTAAGGAACGATCTCAAGGATCAACTTGTGTGTCTAGAGGTGCCCCTTGCCTCAGTATATAAAGGATCCAAGGGGGAGGGGCTGGCCGGCCAGGTTGGGCGCGCCGGGAGAGTCCTACTCCCTCTGGGAGTAGGATTCCTCCCCCAATCCTAGCAGGAATAGGATTCCAAGGGGGGAAAGAGAGAGAGAGGGGCCGGCCACCTCTCCTAGTCCTAATAGGACTAGGGGAAGGGGGGAGGCGCGCATCCACCTTGGGCTGCCCCTTTAACCTTTCCACTAAAGCCCACTAAGGCCCATATGGTTCCCCGGGGGTTCCGGTAACCTCCCGGTACTCCGGTAAAATTCCGATTTCACCCGGAACACTTCTGATATCCAAACATAGGCTTCCAATATATCAATCTTTATGTCTCGACCATTTCGAGACTCCTTGTCATGTCTGTGATCATATTCAGGACTCCGAACAACCTTCGGTACATCAAAATGCATAAACTCATAATAACTGTCATCGTAACGTTAAGCGTGCGGACCCTACGGTTCGAGAACAATGTAGACATGGCCGACACACATCTCCGGTCAATAACCAATAGCGGGACCTGGATGCCCATATTGGCTCCTACATATTCTACGAAGATCTTTATCGGTCAGACCGCATAACAACATATGTTCTTCCCTTTGTCATCGGTATGTTACTTGCCCGAGATTCGATCGTCGGTATCCAATACCTAGTTCAATCTCGTTACTGGCAAGTCTCTTTACTCGTTCTGTAATACATCATCCCACAACTAACTCATTAGTTGCAATGCTTGCAAGGCTTATGTGATGTGCACTACCGAGAGGGCCCAAAGATACCTCTCCGACAATCGGAGTGACAAATCCTAATCTCGAAATATGCCAACCCAACATCTACCATTGGAGACACCTGTAGAGCTCCTTTATAATCACCCAGTTACGTTGTGACGTTTGGTAGCACACAAAGTGTTCCTCCAGCAAACGGGAGTTGCATAATCTCATAGTCATAGGAACATGTATAAGTCATGAAGAAAGCAATAGCAACATACTAAATGATCGGGTGCTAAGCTAATGGAATGGGTCATGTCAATCAGATCATTCAACTAATGATGTGACCTCGTTAATCAAATAACAACTCTTTGTTCATGGTTAGGAAACATAACCATCTTTGATTAACGAGCTAGTCAAGTAGAGGCATACTAGTGACACTCTGTTTGTCTATGTATTCACACATGTATTATGTTTCCGGTTAATACAATTCTAGCATGAATAATAAACATTTATCATGATATAAGGAAATAAATAATAACTTTATTATTGCCTCTAGGGCATATTTCCTTTAGTGATCGCCGGAAAGATCACCGTGGTATCGAGGATACCGAGTTTGTTGGATATTCGTGATATTGTGCGAGAATCATGGGTAAAGATCAAGCTCCTTGTGGTCATTTAATGATTACTACGGTATTGTTTATACCAAGCTTGATTTGATTCTGAGATGATCGTGTGATGCCCGAGGTTGATAAGTGAGGCACGTGATGGTTACGAGATAAACCGAGCGGAATAAATAATGCATATAATGTCATCATGTTGCATGCTAGTGTCGTCAAATTTATATGTTCATGCTATGCTCATATTGTTCTAGTTGTATCATGTTCATGTTGCCTTTGGATTCTTAGTGGCTATTATAATTATTTTCATGATGGTAGCTGATATTATTTTGGGAGTATTACTTTGGATGTCATGTTGCTCATGCCATGTTGTTATGATGATCTCATGTTAATTCCTGCTTAACCTGTAATTGCCATGTTGTTGTTTGTCTTGAATGCTTCTGGTTAATTGTGAGCTTGCAAGTACAGTCAATGTACTGACCTGCCGTGGCATGCCAGCTTGCAGGCCGTGCCTGGATTGCTTGCTTGTTTGGTGTTGTTCTTGTGTTCGCGATCTAGGATAAGCGTTCCAGCCAGAGTCCCTGCGGATTGGAGTTCACCACCGTCGTCGTTGTTCCGCTGCCAGTAGTTTTTCCGCTGCTTCGAGTTGTTCTGCTGCTTGCATAGAGCAACTGAGGATGGCGTAGTGTCGTCATGCCGATGTTATTCATTGTAATATCGGAGACCTTGTATCCATATTCGTGTAATAATAGAAAGTTGGTTTGTTCTATGCTAAGCAGTGCTGTATTCCAGAAGACTTCTCCTCGATCTCTGGGATGGAATACGGGGCGTTCCGATTTCTCTGAGCCGGGATGCCACAGCGCTTGGTATCAGAGCAGGTCTGGCTGTAGGATGCCCTAGCCCGCGCGAACGTTAGAAAGCGGTAGTATAGACCCCAGTTGGTTTGTTGCACTTGATTGTTGCATTTGTTTGTCGCAAAGCATGCATATAAATTATTATTTTGTCACTATGGTTAATCTTGTGAGTGTAGGTGGCATCATTTTCAGTCCACCGCCTGCACCCTCCTTCTTAGCATGTCTGCACTTTGGTGATTCGGCGTCATCTCTGTCCGAGCAGAGTGATGCCCTGGTACCCAGAGTTCCAGCCGCCATTTGCAGGAGTTATGCTCAGGTGTCGCGTATATTATTTTTTTCCGCCACCCACCCATATTATTTCGGTGATAGATTTGTTTCTATCCTGAATCATGCCATCCATCTCGTCCCCTTGGCAACCCTTGCTGATCTTGGTTATCAAAAAAGGGCAATGCCAGCGAGCCTTGTTTTTCACCGCTACCCTACCCAGTCTTCCACTGTTATCTTGCCATGTCATTGTTGGGGAACGTAGCAGAAATTCAAAATTTTCTTACGTGTCACCAAGATCTATCTATGGAGAAACCAGCAACGAGGGAAGGAGAGTGCATCTACATACCCTTGTAGATCGCTAAGCGGAAGCGTTCAAGTGAACGGGGTTGATGGAGTTGTACTCGTCGTGATTCAAATCACCGATGATCCTAGTGCCGAATGGACGGCACCTCCGTGTTCAACACACGTACAGCCCGGTGACGTCTCCCATGCCGTGATCCAGCAAGGAGAGAGGGAGAGGTTGAGGAAGACTCCATCCAGCAGCAGCACAACGGCGTGGTGGTGGTGGAGGAGCATGGTACTCCAGCAGGGCTTCGCCAAGCACCGCAAGAGACGAGGAGGAGAGAGATGTGTCACGGGAGGGAGAGGGAGGCGCCAGGGCTTAGGTGCGGCTGCCCTCCCTTTCCCCCACTATATATAGGGCCAAGGGAGAGGGGGGCGCAGCCTTGGCCCTTCCTCCAAGGAAGGGTGCGGCTAGGGAGGAGTCCCTCCTCCCCAAGGCACCTAGGAGGTGCCTTCCCCCTTTAGGACTCTTCCTTTCCTTATCCCTTGGCGCATGGGCCTCTTGGGGCTGGTGCCCTTGGCCCATATAGGCCAAGGCGCACACCCCTACAGCCCATGTGGCCCCCCGGGGCAGGTGGCCCCACCCGGTGGACCCCCGGGACCCTTCCTGTGGTCCCGGTACAATACCGGTGACCCCGAAACTTGTCCCGATGGCCGAAATAGCACTTCCTATATATAATTCTTTACCTACGGACCATTCCGGAACTCCTCGTGACGTCCGGGATCTCATCCGAGACTCCGAACAACATTGGGTAACCACATAAAAACTTCCTTTATAACCCTAGCGTCACCGAACCTTAAGTGTGTAGACCCTACGGGTTCGGGAACCATGTAGACATGACCGAGACACCTCTCCGGCCAATAACCAATAGCGGGATCTGGATACCCATATTGGCTCCCACATGTTCCATGATGATCTCATCGGATGAACCACAATGTCAAGGACTTAATCAATCCCGTATACAATTCCCTTTGTCTAGCGGTACGATACTTGCCCGAGATTCGATCATCGGTATCCCGATACCTTGTTCAATCTCGTTACCGGCAAGTCCCTTTACTCGTTCCGTAACACATCATCCCGTGATCAACTCCTTGATCATATTGTGCACATTATGATGATGTCCTACCAAGTGGGCCCAGAGATACCTCTCCGTCACACGGACTGACAAATCCCAGTCTCGATTCATGCCAACCCAACAGACACTTTCGGAGATACCCGTAGTGCACCTTTATAGTCACCCAGTTACATTGTGACGTTTGGCACACCCAAAGTATTCCTACGGTATCCGGGAGTTGCACAATCTCATGGTCTAAGGAAATGATACTTGACATTAGAAAAGCTTTAGCATACGAACTACACGATCTAGTGCTATGCTTAGGATTGGGTCTTGTCCATCACATCATTCTCCTAATGATGTGATCCCATTATCAACGACATCCAATGTCCATGGTCAGGAAACCGTAACCATCTATTGATCAACGAGCTAGTCAACTAGAGGCTTACTAGGGACATGGTGTTGTCTATGTATCCACACATGTATCTGAGTTTCCTATCAATACAATTCTAGCATGGATAATAAACGATTATCATGAACAAGGAAATATAATAATAAGCAATTTATCATTGCCTCTAGGGCATATTTCCAACAGTCTCCCAGTTGCACTAGAGTCAATAATCCAGTTCACATCGCTATGTGACTAACACTCAAGGTCACATCCCCATGTGACTAACACCCAAAGAGTTTACTAGAGTCAATAATCTAGTTCACATTACCATGTGATTAACACTCGATGAGTTCTGGGTTTGATCATGTTATGCTTGTGAGAGATGTTATAGTCAACGGGTTTGAATGTTTCAGATCCATATGTACTTCGCAAATATGTCATCTTGTAGATGCAACTACTACGCTACATTTGGAGCTATTCCAAATAACTGTTCTGCTATACGAATCCAGTTTACTACTCAGAATAATCTGGATTAGTGTCAAAGTTTGCATCGGCGTAACCCTTTACGACGAACTCTTTTACCACCTCCATAATCGAGAAAATTCCTTAGTCCACTTGTTACTAAGGATAACTTTGACCGCTGTCCTGTGATCCATTCTTGGATCACTCTTGTACCCCTTGACTGACTCATGGCAAGGCACACTTCAGGTGCGGTACACAGCATAGCACACTGTAGAGCCTACGTCTTAAGCATAGGGGACGACCTTTGTCCTTTCTCTCTATTCTGCTGTGGTCGAGCTTTAAGTCTTAACTTCATACCTTACAACTCAGGCAAGAACTCCTTCTTTGACTGATCCATCTTGAACACCTTCAAGATCATGTCAAGGTATGTGCTCATTTGAAAGTACCATTAAGCGTTTTGATCTATCCTTATAGATCTTGATGCTCAATGTTCAAGTAGCTTAATCCAGGCTTTCCATTGAAAAACACTTTCCAAATAACCCTATATGCTTTCCTAGAAATTCTACGTCATTTCTGATCAACAATATGTCAACAACATATATTCATCAGAAATTCTATAGTGCTCCCACTCACTTCTTTGGAAATACAAGTTTCTCATAAACTTTGTATAAACCCAAAACTCTTTGATCATCTCATCAAAGCATACATTCCAACTCCGAGATGCTTACTCCAGTCCTCAGAAGGATTGCTGGAGCTTTGCATACTTATTAGCATCTTTCAGGATTGACAAAACCTTCCGGTTGTATCACATACAACCTTTCCTCAAGAAAATCGTCGAGGAAACAATGTTTTGACATCCTATCTGCAAGATTTCATAAATAATGCAGTAATCGCTAATATAATTCCAACAGACTCTTAGCATCGCTACGAGTGAGAAAGTCTCATCGTAGTCAACTCCTTGAACTTGTCGGAAAACATCTTAACGACAAGTCGAGCTTTCTTAATGGTGATACTTACCATCATTGTCCGTCTTCCTTTTAAAAATCCATCTGTACTCAACAGCCTTATGACCATCGAGCTGTTCTACCAAAGTCTACACTTTGTTTTCATACATGGATCCTCTCTCGGATTTTTATGGCCTCGAGCCATTTATCGGAATCCGGGCCCACCATCGCTTCTCCATAGGCTCGTAGGTTCATTGTTGTCTAGCAACATGACTTCCAAGACAGGATTACGTACCACTCTGAAGTAGTACGCATCCTTGTCATCCCACGAGGTTTGGTAGTGACTTGATCTGAAGTTTCATGATCACTATCATAAGCTTCCACTTCAATTGGTGTAGGTGCCACAGGAACAACTCCCTGTGCCCTGCCACACACTAGTTGAAGAGACGGTTCAATAACCTCATCAAGTCTCCACCATCCTCCCACTCAATTCTTTCGAGAGAAACTTTTCCTCGAGAAAGGACCCGATTCTAGAAACAATCCCTTATTGCTTTCGGATCTGAGACAGGAGGTATACCCAACTGTTTTGGGTGTCCTATGAAGATGCATTTATCCGCTTTGGGTTCGAGCTTATCAGCCTGAAACTTTTTCACATAAGCGTCGCAGCCCCAAACTTTTAAGAAATGACAGCTTAGGTTTCTCTAAACCATAGTTCATACGGTGTCATCTCATCGGAATTACGTGGTGCCCTTTTAAAGTGAATGTGGTTGTCTCTAATGCCTAACCCATAAACTATTATGGTAATTCGATAAGAGACATCATGGTATGCATCATATCCAATAGGGTGCAGTTATGATGTTCGGACACACCATCACACTATGGTGTTCCAGGCTGTATCAGTTGTGAAACAATTTCCACAATGTCTTAATTCTGTGCCAAACTCGTAATTCAGATATTCATCTCTATGATCATATCATAGATATTTTATCCTCTTGTCACGACGATCTTTCAACTTCACCCTGAAATTACTTGAACCTTTCAATAATTCAGACTCGTGATTCATCAAGTAAATATACTCAACATCTACTCAAATCATCTGTGAAGTAAGAACATAACGATATCCACTACATGCCTCAGCACTCATTGGACTGCACACATCAAAATGTATTACTTCCAGCAAGTTGCTTTCTAGTTCCATTTTACTGAAAACGAGGCTTTCAGTCATCTTGCCCATGTGGTATGATTTGCATGTCTCAAGTGATTCAAAATCAAGTGAGTCCAAACGGTCCATTTGCATGGAGTTTCTTCATGCATATACACCAATAGACATGGTTCGCATGTCTCAAACTTTTCAAAAACGAGTGAGCCCAAAGATCCATCAACATGGAGCTTCTTCATGCGTTTTATACCGATATGACTTACGTGGCAGTGCCACAAGTAGGTGGTACTATCTTTACTATCTTATATCTTTTGGCATGAACATGTGTATCACTATGATCGAGATTCAATGAACCATTCATTTTAGGTGCAAGACCATTGAAGGTATTATTCAAATAAACAGAGTAACCGTTATTCTCCTTAAATGAATAACCATATTGCGATAGACATAATCCAATCATGTCTATGCTCAACGCAAACACCAATCTCGATGGTAGAGGGAGCGTGCGATGCTTGATCACATCAAGCTTGGAAAAATTTCCAACACATATTGCCAGCTCACCTTTAGCTAGTCTCCGTTTACTCCGCAGCCTTTTATTTCGAGTTTACTAACATTTAGCAACCGAATCGGTATCTAATACCATGGTGCTACTAGGAGTACTAGTAAAGTACACATTAACACAATGTATATCCAATATATTTCTATCGACCTTGCCAGCCTTCTAATCTACCAAGTATCTAGGGTAATTCTGCTCCACTGGCTGTTCCCCTTATTACAGAAGCACTTAGTCTCGGGTTTGGGTTCAACCTTGGGTCTCTTCACTAGAGCAGCAGCTGAATTGCCGTTTCATGAAGTATCCCTTCTTGCCCTTGCCCTTCTTGAAACTAGTGGTTTCACCAACCATCAACAATTTATGCTCCTTCTTGATTTCTACTTTGGTGTCAAACATCGCGAATATCTCAAGGATCATCATATATGTCCCTGATATATTATAGTTCATCACGAAGCTCTAGCAGCTTGGTGGTAATGACTTCGGAAAAACATCACTATCTTATCTGGAAGATCAACTCCCACTCGATTCAAATGATTGTTGTACTCAGACAATCTGAGCACAAGCTCAACAATTGAGCTTTTCTCCCTTTGTTTGCAGGCTAAGAAAATCGTCGGGGGTCTTATACCTCTTGACGTGGGCACGAGCCTGAAATTCCAATTTCAGCTCTCGAAACATCTCATATGTTTCGTGACGTTTCAAAACCGTCTTCGGTGCCTCAACTCTAAACCGTTTAACTGAACTATCATGTAGTTATCAAAACGTGTATGTCAGATGTTCGCAACATCCATAGACAACGTTCGAGGTTCATCACACTGAGCGGTGCATTAAGGACATAAGCCTTCTAAGAAGCAATGAGGACAATCCTCAGTTTACGGACCTAGCCCGCATAATTTCTACTATCAACTTTCAACTAATTTTCCTCTAGAAACATATCTAAACAGTAGAACTAAAGCGCAAGCTACGACATAATTTGCAAAATCCTTTTTGACTATGTTCAGGATAAACAAGTTCATCTTATGAACTCCCACTCAGATAGACATCCCTCTAGTCATCTAAGTGATTACATGATCCGAGTCAACTAGGCCGTGTCCGATCATCACGTGAGACGGACTAGTCAACATCGGTGAACATCTTCATGTTGATCGTATCTACCATACGACTCATGCTCGACCTTTCGGTCTCTTGTGTTCCGAGGCCATGTCTGTACATGCTAGGCTCGTCAAGTCAACCTAAGTGTTTCGCGTGTGTAAATCTATCTTACATCCGTTGTATGTGAACGTTAGAATCTATCACACCCGATCATCACGTGGTGCTTCGAAACGACGAACTTTCGCAACGGTGCACAGTTAGGGAGAACACTTTCTTGAAATTTTAAAGAGGGATCATCTTATTTACTACCGTCGTTCTAAGCAAATAAGATGCATAAACATGATAAACATCACATGCAATCAAATAATAGTGACATGATATGGCCAATATCATATAGCTCCTTTGATCTCCATCTTGGGGCTCCATGATCATCTTGTCACCAGCATGACACCATGATCTCCATCATCATGATCTCCATCATCGTGTCTTCATGAAGTCGTCTCTCCAACTATTACTTCTACTACTACAGCTAACGGTTAACAATAAAGTAAAGTAATTACATGACGTTTATGTTGACACGCAGGTCATAAATAAATTAAGACAACTCCTATGGCTCCTGCCGGTTGTCATACTCATCGACATGCAAGTCGTGATTCCTATTACAAGAACATGATCATCTCATACATCACATATATCATTCATCACATCCTTTGGCCATATCACATCACATAGCATACCCTGCAAAAACAAGTTAGACGTCCTCTAATTGTTGTTTGCATGTTTTACGTGGCTGCTATGGGTTTCTAGCAAGAACGTTTCTTACCTACGCAAAACCACAACGTGATATGCCAATTGCTATTTACCCTTCATAAGGACCCTTTTCATCGAATCTGATCCGACTAAAGTGGGAGAGACAGACATCCACCAGCCACCTTATGCAACTAGTGCATGTTAGTCGGTGGAACCGGTCTCACGTAAGCATACGTGTAAGGTTGGTCCGGGCCGCTTCATCCCACAATGCCGCCGAATCAAGATTGGACTAGTAACGGCAAGCATATTGAACAATATCAGCGCCCACAACTACTTTGTGTTCTACTCGTGCATACTAACTACGCATAAACCTGGCTCATGATGCCACTGTTGGGGAACGTAGCAGAAATTCAAAATTTTCCTACGTGTCACCAAGATCTATATATGGAGAAACCAGCAACGAGGGCAGGAGAGTGCATCTACATACCCTTGTAGATCGCTAAGCGGAAGCGTTCAAGTGAACGGGGTTGATGGAGTCGTACTCGTCGTGATTCAAATCACCGATGATCCTAGTGCCGAACGGACGGCACCTCCGTGTTCAACACACGTACAGCCCGGTGATGTCTCCCATGCCTTGATCCAGCAAGGAGAGACGGAGAGGTTGAGGAAGACTCCATCCAGCAGCAGCACAACGGCGTGGTGGTGGTGGTGGAGCATGGTACTCCAGCAGGGCTTCGCCAAGCACCGCAAGAGACGAGGAGGAGAGAGATGTGTCACGGGAGGGAGAGGGAGGCGCCAGGGCTTAGGTGCGGCTGCTCTCCCTTTCCCCCACTATATATAGGGCCAAGGGAGAGGGGGGCGCAGCCTTGGCCCTTCCTCCAAGGAAGGGTGCGGCTAGGGAGGAGTCCCTCCTCCCCATGGCACCTAGGAGGTGCCTTCCCCCTTTAGGACTCTTCCTTTCCTTATCCCTTGGCACATGGGCCTCTTGGGGCTGGTGCCCTTGGCCCATATAGGCCAAGGCGCACACCCCTACAGCCCATGTGGCCCCCCGGGGCAGGTGGCCCCACCCGGTGGACCCCCGGGACCCTTCCGGTGGTCCCGGTACAATACTGGTGACCCCGAAACTTGTCCCGATGGCCGAAATAGCACTTCCTATATATAATTCTTTACCTCCGGACCATTCCGGAACTCCTCGTGACGTTCGGGATCTCATCCGGGACTCCGAACAACATTCGGTAACCACATACAAACTTCCTTTATAACCCTAGCGTCACCGAACCTTAAGTGTGTAGACCCTACGGGTTCGGGAACCATGTAGACATGACCGAGACACCTCTCCGGCCAATAACCAATAGCGGGATCTGGATACCCATATTGGCTCCCACATGTTCCACGATGATCTCATCGGATGAACCACGATGTCAAGGACTTAATCAATCCCGTATACAATTCCCTTTGTCTAGCGGTACGATACTTGCCCGAGATTCGATCGTCGGTATCCCGATACCTTGTTCAATCTCGTTACCGACAAGTCTCTTTACTCGTTCCGTAACACATCATCCCGCGATCAACTCCTTGATCACATTGTGCACATTATGATGATGTCCTACCGAGTGGGCCCAGAGATACCTCTCCGTCACACGGAGTGACAAATCCCAGTCTCGATTCGTGCCAACCCAACAGACACTTTCGGAGATACCCGTAGTGCACCTTTATAGTCACCCAGTTACGTTGTGACGTTTGGCACACCCAAAGCACTCCTACGGTATCCGGGAGTTGCACAATCTCATGGTCTAAGGAAATGATACTTGACATTAGAAAAGCTTTAGCATACGAACTACACGATCTAGTGCTATGCTTAGGATTGGGTCTTGTCCATCACATCATTATCCTAATGATGTGATCCCGTTATCAACGACATCCAATGTCCATGGTCAGGAAACCTTAACCATCTATTGATCAACGAGCTAGTCAACTAGAGGCTTACTAGGGACATGGTGTTGTCTATGTATCCACACATGTATGTGAGTTTCCTATCAATACAATTCTAGCATGGATAATAAACGATTATCATGAACAAGGAAATATAATAATAACCAATTTATCATTGCCTCTAGGGCATATTTCCAACAGTCTCTCACTTGCACTAGAGTCAATAATCCAGTTCACATCGCTATGTGACTAACACTCAAGGTCACATCCCCATGTGACTAACACCCAAAGAGTTTACTAGAGTCAATAATCTAGTTCGCATTACCATGTGATTAACACTCGATGAGTTCTGGGTTTGATCATGTTATGCTTGTGAGAGATGTTATAGTCAACGGGTCTGAATCTTTCAGATCCGTATGTACTTCGCAAATTTCTATGTCATCTTGTAGATGCAACTACTACGCTACATTTGGAGCTATTCCAAATAACTGTTCTCCTATACGAATCCAGTTTACTACTCAGAATAATCTGGATTAGTGTCAAAGTTTGCATCGGCGTAACCCTTTACGACGAACTCTTTTACCACCTCCATAATCGAGAAAATTCCTTAGTCCACTAGTTACTAAGGATAACTTTGACCGCTGTCCTGTGATCCATTCTTGGATCAGTCTTGTACCCCTTGACTGACTCATGGCAAGGCACACTTCAGGTGCGGTACACAGCATAGCACACTGTAGATCCTACGTCTTAAGCATAGGGGACGACCTTTGTCCTTTCTCTCTATTCTGCTGTGGTCGAGCTTTAAGTCTTAACTTCATACCTTACAACTCAGGCAAGAACTCCTTCTTTGACTGATCCATCTTGAACACCTTCAAGATCATGTCAAGGTATGTGCTCATTTGAAAGTACCATTAAGCGTTTTGATCTATCCTTATAGATCTTGATGCTCAATGTTCAAGTAGCTTAATCCAGGCTTTCCATTGAAAAACACTTTCCAAATAACCCTATATGCTTGCCAGAAATTCTACGTCATTTCTGATCAACAATATGTCAACAACATATATTCATCAGAAATTCTATAGTGCTCCCACTCACTTCTTTGGAAATACAAGTTTCTCATAAACTTTGTATAAACCCAAACTCTTTGATCATCTCATCAAAGCATACATTCCAACTCCGAGATGCTTACTCCAGTCCTCAAAAGGATTGCTGGAGCTTTGCATACTTATTAGCATCTTTCAGGATTGACAAAACCTTCCGGTTGTATCACATACAACCTTTCCTCAAGAAAATCGTCGAGGAAACAATGTTTTGTCATCCTATCTGCAAGATTTCATAAATAATGCAGTAATCGCTAATATAATTCCAACAGACTCTTCGCATCGCTACGAGTGAGAAAGTCTCATCGTAGTCAACTTCTTGAACTTGTCGGAAAACATCTTAAGGACAAGTCGAGCTTTCTTAATGGTGATACTTACCATCATTGTCCGTCTTCCTTTTAAAAATCCATCTGTACTCAACAGCCTTATGACCATCGAGCTGTTCTACCAAAGTCTACACTTTGTTTTCATACATGGATCCTCTCTCGGATTTTTTATGGCCTCGAGCCATTTATCGGAATCCAGGCCCACCATCGCTTCTCCATGGCTCGTAGGTTCATTTTTGTCTAGCAACATGACTGCCAAGACAGGATTATGTACCACTCTGAAGTAGTACGCATCCTTGTCATCCCACGAGGTTTGGTAGTGACTTGATCCGAAGTCTCATGATCAATATCATAAGCTTCCACTTCAATTGGTGTAGGTGCCACAGGAACAACTCCCTGTGCCCTGCCACACACTAGTTGAAGAGACGGTTCAATAACCTCGTCAAGTCTCCACCATCCTCCCACTCAATTCTTTCGAGAGAAACTTTTCCTTGAGAAAGGACCCGATTCTAGAAACAATCTCTTATTGCTTTCGGATCTGAGACAGGAGGTATACCCAACTGTTTTGGTTGTCCTATGAAGATGCATTTATCCGTTTTGGGTTCAAGCTTATCAGCCTGAAACTTTTTCACATAAGCATCGCAGCCCCAAACTTTTAAGAAATAACAGCTTAGGTTTCTCTAAACCATAGTTCATACGGTGTCATCTCATCGGAATTACGTGGTGCCCCTTTTAAAGTGAATGTGGTTGTCTCTAATGCCTAACCCATAAACTATTGTGGTAATTCGATAAGAGACATCATGGTATGCATCATATCCAATAGGGTGCAGTTATGATGTTCGGACACACCATCACACTATGGTGTTCCAGGCTGTATCAGTTGTGAAACAATTTCCAGAATGTCTTAATTCTGTGCCAAACTCGTAATTCAGATATTCATCTCTATGATCATATCATAGATATTTTATCCTCTTGTCACGACGATCTTTCAACTTCACCCTGAAATTACTTGAACCTTTCAATAATTCAGACTCGTGATTCATCAAGTAAATATACTCAACATCTACTCAAATCATCTGTGAAGTAAGAACATAACGATATCCACTACATGCCTCAGCACTCATTGGACTGCACACATCAAAATGTATTACTTCCAGCAAGTTGCTTTCTAGTTCCATTTTACTGAAAACGAGGCTTTCGGTCATCTTGCCCATGTGGTATGATTTCCATGTCTCAAGTGAGTCAAAATCAAGTGAGTCCAAACGGTCCATTTGCATGGAGTTTCTTCATGCATATACACCAATAGACATGGTTCGCATGTCTCAAACTTTTCAAAAATGAGTGAGCCCAAGGATCCATCAACATGGAGCTTCTTCATGCGTTTTATACCGATATGACTTATGTGGCAGTGCCACAAGTAGGTGGTACTATCATTACTATCTTATATCTTTTGGCATGAACATGTGTATCACTATGATCGAGATTCAATGAACCATTCATTTTAGGTGCAAGACCATTGAAGGTATTATTCAAATAAACAGAGTAACCATTATTCTCCTTAAATGAATAACCGTATTGCGATAGACATAATCCAATCATGTCTATGCTCAACGCAAACACCAATCTCGATGGTAGAGGGAGCGTGCGATGCTTTATCACATCAAGCTTGGAAAAATTTCCAACACATATTGCCAGCTCACCTTTAGCTAGTCTCCGTTTACTCCGCAGCCTTTTATTTCGAGTTTACTAACATTTAGCAACCGAACCGGTATCTAATACCATGGTGCTACTAGGAGTACTAGTAAAGTACACATTAACACAATGTATATCGAATATACTTCTATCGACCTTGCCAGCCTTCTAATCTACCAAGTATCTAGGGTAATTCTGCTCCAGTGGTTGTTCCCCTTATTACAGAAGCACTTAGTCTCGGGTTTGGGTTCAACCTTGGGTCTCTTCACTAGAGCAGCAGCTGAATTGCCGTTTCATGAAGTATCCCTTCTTGCCCTTGCCCTTCTTGAAACTAGTGGTTTCACCAACCATCAACAATTGATGCTCCTTCTTGATTTCTACTTTGGTGTCAAACATCGCGAATATCTCAAGGATCATCATAAATGTCCCTGATATATTATATTTCATCACGAAGCTCTAGCAGCTTGGTGGTAATGACTTCGAAGAAACATCACTATCTTATCTAGAAGATCAACTCCCACTCGATTCAAATGATTGTTGTACTCGGACATTCTGAGCACAAGCTCAACAATTGAGCTTTTCTCCCTTTGTTTGCAGGCTAAGAAAATCGTCGGAGGTCTTATACCTCTTGACGTGGGCACGAGCCTGAAATTCCAATTTCAGCTCTTGAAACATCTCATATGTTTCGTGACGTTTCAAAACCGTCTTCGGTGCCTCAACTCTAAACCGTTTAACTGAACTATCATGTAGTTATCAAAACATGTATGTCAGATGTTCGCAACATCCGTAGACAACGTTCGAGGTTCAGCACACTGAGCGGTGCATTAAGGACATAAGCCTTCTAAGAAGCAACGAGGACAATCCTCTGTTTACGGACCTAGTCCGCATAATTGCTACTATCAACTTTCAACTAATTTTTCTCTAGGAACATATCTAAACAGTAGAACTAAAGCGCGAGCTACGACATAATTTGCAAAATCCTTTTTGACTATGTTCAGGATAAACAAGTTCATCTTATGAACTCCCACTCAAATAGACATCCCTCTAGGCATCTAAGTGATTACATGATCCGAGTCAACTAGGCCGTGTCCGATCATCACGTGAGACGGACTAGTCAACATCGGTGAACATCTTCATGTTGATCGTATCTACCATACGACTCATGCTCGACCTTTCGGTCTCTTGTGTTCTGAGGCCATGTCTGTACATGCTAGGCTCGTCAAGTCAACCTAAGTGTTTCGCGTGTGTAAATCTGTCTTACACCCGTTGTATGTGAACGTTAGAATCTATCACACCCGATCATCACGTGGTGCTTCGAAACGACGAACTTTCGCAACGATGCATAGTTAGGGAGAACACTTTCTTGAAATTTTAAAGAGGGATCATCTTATTTACTACCGTTGTTCTAAGCAAATAAGATGCATAAACATGATAAACATCACATGCAATCAAATAATAGTGACATGATATGGCCAATATCATATAGCTCCTTTGATCTCCATCTTGGGGCTCCATGATCATCTTGTCACCGGCATGACACCATGATCTCCATCATCATGATCTCCATCATCGTGTCTTCATGAAGTTGTCTCGCCAACTATTACTTCTACTACTATAGCTAACGGCTAACAATAAAGTAAAGTAATTACATGACGTTTATGTTGACACGCGGGTCATAAATAAATTAAGACAACTCCTATGGCTCCTGCCGGTTGTCATACTCATTGACATGCAAGTCGTGATTCCTATTACAAGAACATGATCATCTCATACATCACATATATCATTCATCACATCCTTTGGCCATATCACATCACATAGCATACCCTGCAAAAACAAGTTAGACGTCCTCTAATTGTTGTTTGCATGTTTTACGTGGCTGCTATGGGTTTCTAGCAAGAACGTTTCTTACCTACGCAAAACCACAACGTGATATGCCAATTGCTATTTACCCTTCATAAGGACCCTTTTCATCGAATCCGATCCGACTAAAGTGGGAGAGACAGACACCCGCCAGCCACCTTATGCAACTAGTACATGTTAGTCCGTGGAACCGGTCTCACATAAGCGTACGTGTAAGGTTGGTCCGGGCCGCTTCATCCCACAATGCCGCCGAATCAAGATTGGACTAGTAACGGCAAGCATATTGAACAAAATCGACGCCCACAACTACTTTGTGTTCTACTTGTGCATAGTAACTACGCATAAACCTGGCTCATGATGCCACTGTTGGGGAACATAGCAGAAATTCAAAATTTTCCTACGTGTCACCAAGATCTATCTATGGAGAAACCAGCAACGAGGGAAGGAGAGTGCATCTACATACCCTTGTAGATCGCTAAGCGGAAGCGTTCAAGTGAACGGGGTTGATGGAGTCGTACTCGTTGTGATTCAAATCACCGATGATCCTAGTGCCGAACGGACGGCACCTCCGTGTTCAACACACGTACAGCCCGGTGACGTCTCCCATGCCTTGATGCAGCAAGGAGAGAGGGAGAGATTGAGGAAGACTCCATCCAGCAGCAGCACAACGGCGTGGTGGTGGTGGAGGAGCATGGTACTCCAGCAGGGCTTCGCCAAGCACCGCAAGAGACGAGGAGGAGAGAGATGTGTCACGGGAGGGAGAGGGAGGCGCCAGGGCTTAGGTGCGGCTGCCCTCCCTTTCCCCCACTATATATAGGTCCAAGGGAGAGGGGGGGTGCAGCCTTGGCCCTTCCTCCAAGGAAGGGTGCGGCTAGGGAGGAGTCCCTCCTCCCCAAGGCACCTAGGAGGTGCCTTCCCCCTTTAGGACTCTTCCTTTCCTTATCCCTTGGCGCATGGGCCTCTTGGGGCTGGTGACCTTGGCCCATATAGGCCAAGGAGCACACCCCTACAGCCCATGTGGCCCCCCGGGGCAGGTGGCCCCACCCGGTGGACCCCCGGGACCCTTCCGGTGGTCCCGGTACAATATCGGTGACCCCGAAACTTCTCCCGATGGCTGAAATAGCACTTCCTATATATAATTCTTTACCTCCGGGCCATTTCGGAACTCCTCGTGACGTCCGGGATCTCATCCGGGACTCCGAACAACATTCGGTAACCACATACAAACTTCCTTTATAACCCTAGCGTCACCGAACCTTAAGTGTGTAGACCCTACGGGTTCGGGAACCATGTAGACATGACCGAGACACCTCTCCGGCCAATAACCAATAGCGGGATCTGGATATCCATATTGGCTCCCACATGTTCCACGATGATCTCATCGGATGAACCACGATGTCAAGGACTTAATCAATCCCGTATACAATTCCCTTTGTCTAGCGGTACGATACTTGCCCGAGATTCGATCGTCGGTATCCCGATACCTTGTTCAATCTCGTTACCGGCAAGTCTCTTTACTCGTTCCGTAACACATCATCCTGTGATCAACTCCTTGATCACATTGTGCACATTATGATGATGTCCTATCGAGTGGGCCCAGAGATACCTCTCCGTCACACGGAGTGACAAATCCCAGTCTCGATTCGTGCCAACCCAACAGACACTTTCGGAGATACCCATAGTGCACCTTTATAGTCACCCAGTTACGTTGTGACGTTTGTCACACCCAAAGTATTCCTACGGTATCCGGGAGTTGCACAATCTCATGGTCTAAGGAAATGATACTTGACATTAGAAAAGCTTTAGCATACGAACTACACGATCTAGTGCTATGCTTAGGATTGGGTCTTGTCCATCACATCATTCTCCTAATGATGTGATCCCGTTATCAACGACATCCAATGTCCATGGTCAGGAAACCGTAACCATCTATTGATCAACGAGCTAGTCAACTAGAGGCTTACTAGGGACATGGTGTTGTCTATGTATCCACACATGTATCTGAGTTTCCTATCAATACAATTCTAGCATGGATAATAAACAATTATCATGAACAAGGAAATATAATAATAACCAATTTATCATTGCCTCTAGGGCATATTTCCAACAGTCATTTCATTCTTTGGACGGGTACGATTCCCTTCGTATGCTTGATAATGAGGTGGTCGTGACTTTTGTGTCTCGCTACTTGATCGTCAAGACCGTTCTCACCTGTGTATCCATCCAGATCCAGCCACTATTCAGCCAGTGCTTGGTGTAGCTTTGGTTACGCCAACTCCTTCCACACATGGATATAATTTTCGTGCACACCGCCACAGCATATTAGACTGTAATACCAGAGTTTCTGCAAGATTTGTGTGCTTAGGTGTGCATGCATATTATTGTGTGAGTAGCAGTAATGTGTGATGATTGCTTGATTAATTAAATTAGTAGTATGCTTGTGTGCTTTTGTTTTAGTCGTTTCGTTTGTTTCTTTCTTTGGGCCTTCAGTGTTACAAATTTTTCCCCTATTAAAGTTGCTCATCGGACGACACCGGACCCGAAGAGTCAGCAAGAAATGCATATATTTGAACTCGGCTAAACAGAATGGAATTGTCAGCAGACTGCAGTGAAATTGGAAATAGCTTGTCTGAATACAAAAGAAATCCTGGATGGAATGTCAGTATGAAGTTTGCATTAACGTGCACTCCTCACAATAGTATGGAATTCTCAGCCGAGTGCATTCAGATTAGGGGATATCTGATCATGTTACTGAGAGTCAAGTCTCCCTTAGTGTGCACTCCTCATAGCAGAAAGGATCATCAGCAAGAAGATAAATTGTGTGCAAGGTTGACAGAATATTATCAAATGTATGGCTCAGAAACAAGTTTAATTTTTCACTGAGGATAATTTTGGAACCTGATGTACCTGGAAGCAAGAAAAAAATACGGCATGTATTCAAAAAGGAGGATAATCCTGCAAAACCCCGTTCATGCAAGAAATCAAGAACGAAAATTTTAAGATGGTTATATATGTGGAAATCGGTCCGCATATCACAATAAGAAGCTTCTGATGTAAGCAACCCAATTTTCCTCGCAAGATACCCAAAAATCTTCCAAGGCAAGATTCATGTATCTTCCTCAGTATGATACATGGATGATTTCCCGTACAAGGTACTCTGCCTTCTTCAGTAAGCAACTGCAAAAGCTTCCGGCATAAGGTACTGAGTCTTTCCCCAGCAACGTCTTTAAGGGGGTAAGCTTCTGAAGCACGATACCCAGTCTTCTTCAGCAAGCTGCCCGATGAAAGTTTCGAGCATGAGCCAACCACTTTTCCTTAGTAAGACATTGGTACAAGGTAGTACGCTGTGAATTGACAGCATATGACAGTGAATCTCAAGAATCAGATCCACAACATTTTGGTAAGAAGCAAGAATCAGTCAGAATACACGTCTGTCTCGGGAATCAGATTCTCATATATATGCGGTGGGCATACCACCAAGATCTTACAAGTCATTCGGATGAGGATCTGACAACCACGTGAGGATGGTTAAGAGAAGAAAGCCAGTATACACCGCAGTGTGACAAAGGATTATGAGGATTGATGATATCAAGGAGCTCAATGCAAGTCCCTATGAACCTGGAAAATGATCCTGATGAGCTGCGGTTGAGTTATTTCAGTAATGTCCCAGATCTGAGTTGTAAAGGCCGTTCTAGTGACTACTGATTTATTTGCTGATTTCTTGCAAAGGTTCGGATGATCATTTTCATGCGGTCAGAAATTGAGGGGTGTTGAACCTGCCATTTAATGGGGTACCCTGTCAGAAGAATAAGGATAAGCTACGATTGCCGAAAAAAATTGCACCGACTGTACCTATGGTGATACAAAGAAGCAATATGACCCAGCTCTTTCAGCCAGGGATCCAGACCAAGAAAACGATAATGAAGGAGCAAGACCAGTGATGCAGGTATGAAAATTGTTGCAAGACCCACGTGGTGAAGAACCACCGTCAGTCCAGTCTGCAGATATTATCATACATGTCAAACTCTTATGCTAGCCACGATAAGCGAAAATCAAATATTTGGTACGGATCCGATACTCAAGATAGTGGAACCAGTTAAGATGATTCAGAAATTTCCGCGATAAGCCAGAATCTGCCATGAAAGCGGTTGTGACCCAACTCACTGTTTGGAACCCGAAGGACCTGCATTTAGTGGAGAAACCCAATGCAAGGAGTTAGAGCTTGGGTGTCCACTAGAAAAATCTGATCACCACTTCATGAAAGATTGTCAGTGCCAGATGACACACCCAACGGAAATCACTTTTGGATTTGTGAGACCGACATATATTTCAGTCGTGAGGATCAATCACAGTCAGTTAAGTCAGCAGATCTAAAAAGAAATTGGAGCCTGTATGAGCATGAACAAGCAAGGGGAGATCTGTCAGAATATGGATATATTAAAGCAAACCACCCCAGGGACAGTCAGATAAAAATTTAATGGGAACAAAAATAAGACAAAGGATACCCGATTTGGAAATGATTTCCTTAAGTCAGTATTTTCATACTTGTTCCCTGAGCAACCGAATCTTGAGGACGAGATTTCTTTAAGGGGGTAAGGTTTGTGACAGCCTGATTTTTGGCCCTTTCTTTTTCTTTTGTTTTTTCTGAGGTTTTTTCTTGAGTTTTCTTTTTCCGTGGCTTTGTGGTCTGGAAACTGAAGAAGATGAACTCTTCTTTGCTTCCAGAGTGGCTTGCCATACCCAAATCCTTCCCTAGACCCTGTAATGTTCATCCTAGCCCAAATCCCAATATTCTTTTTATTGGGAATATTCCTTTTCCATTAAAGGAATAACCCTGTCTGCCCTAGGTTGTGAAGCAACCTATATTTCTGTCACTCCCAAAAATCTCAAATAATTCTCATAAATTGTTTGGGTCATATATTTCTCAAATATGGCAAAATATTTCATTTTTCATGTTTATCATCATGCTCAAATAATTCATTTCCTATTCTGCCCTAAATGGCAGAATGTGAAGCAAGTGCCATTTATCTTTGCCCAAATGACCTCAAACTCCTTGGACACCTTTTCCTGTCCATATCGTTGCCACATGCCAAAATGCAACAACATTTGCCTAGTAATTATTTAATTATGATTTTCCAAAGTTCCTGTCTGAGGGAACTGGTTGTGAAGGAAGTACAAGCTAGGCATATCCAAATGAGTTGAAATTTTGCATGGCCCTTCATATAACCAAATCGTCACTCTCCACCAAAGTAGAGCGCATTTCATGCCTCCATGTGAGCTCACCATCAATTATTTGATTTTGCCCAAAATTTTAGATTGTAAAGCAAGTACATTTTATCTTGCTCCATTATGGCTGCCAATTTTTCTAGGCCTTCTGTGATCCATATAACTTACCTCCACCCATTTTGGGCATGTTTCATTAAGAAATTTTCCTCTAGAATTTTTGCAAGTTTCTGGTCAGTGGAAATGTTTGTGACGGAAGTACCATTTTGGTTTATCCAATGGTATGAAACCTTTTGCAGCATCTTCATATGGCCAAATAAGCCTGCCTCGCCAAAGTTCAGCTCAAGTGGCTTGTCCATTTGACAACATCATCATGATCTTCATTCTGGACCAGATTACTTAGTTGTAAAGCAACTATATTAATTAGTGGTCCAATTCTTCTCAAAATTACCAAGATGTAAGTCCTTCTTACCCTGAATCTACCAGACAAATCCTTTGCTTCCAATCCCTCTCCTGTGGATCGCCAGTGCTCCTCAAAGTTTACTGCAGTAAACTTCAAAGGTTAACTGCCATTTAACTGTGTCACTTTTAACCAATCTACCACCGCAGGTGAACCCTCCCCATGATGGACTACACCCTAGACAACATTTGGCAACCCTTGGCACCTTCTCCCCTCTAGCTCACGTGGTCACCACCTCTCTGGCATGCCATGGACGTGAGCTGAATGGATTCTTGCTCGGGCCCCTCTCCCTCTCGTCGTCTTCGTGCTCATGATCATGTCCCACAGCTGGCCCGCGTCGTCGCCGTCCTCCTGGAGCCCTCTCCCGCTCCGTCCGCCCCTCCGTCAGCGCTCGTTGCCGCGCGCCCACGGGCGAGCTGTAGCCGACCGAGGCTTTAATGGTGCTCAGCTTCTTCCTCTGCTTCCCCCTTGGCCTCCTCTGCCCCGTGAGACCTCCACTGCACCTCCCTCGTCTCCTACCCGCGAGCTCGCGAGCAAGGGCACACGTCTGCGGCGCCGGACACGCGTCTGCGGCGGTGCCAGCTCGGCACCTCGCCCCGCGCCTATAAATGGCACTCCCCGAGCCCCTCCGAGCTCACCACCCGCCTCACAACCCTCCCCTGGTTCGGCCCAGCCTCTCCAATGAGCCTCTGGAGCTCTCCCCGACCCTCATGGATGCCATGGCCACCGCGAAGCTCAGCTTAAATCCGATCTATTCGAGCCACCCCTCCACTCCCTGACCGCTCCACGAGTTTCCCCACACACCGGAGACCCTTCCCCAACCCTCCATTTGTCGCCGGAGTGCCCGTGGCCATATGCCCATGTTTGCCCGAAGCCACTGTCCGCCGTCCTCGAAGCTGCCCTCGCCTCGGTGGTCCTCGGTGGCTGTACCCTACGCCCTCCGATGTGCCGCTTCCTCCCGAGCACGCCGGTGTGCCGAGCTCCGCGGGAGATGGCCAGAGTCGCTGGGACTCGCCGTCGAGGCGGTCGGCCTCGCCTCTGCCTCTCTCAATCGCGGGAGGAGGAAGAAGGAGCCAGGCGGAGGGAGTGGATAAGGCAGGCCCAACGCGTCATCGACCCAGAGCCCGGCCCCACCACGCTGAGCTGGATAAGTGACGGGCCCCACTCGTGGGACCCGCACGTCAGCTGCTCAAGCCCCTGCCACGTGTTTAAGTGGAAACGTAAACCACTCCTGTACGTTTTCGCGTAAAGAAAGCGTATTTGCCTCTGAGTACGTTTTCTTTTACTGAAAACGTATTTCCTCTCTGCTACAGCCCAGAATGCGTTTTCTTAAACAGAAAGCGTATTTCTAACTTTGCGCTTCTGCCTTATCCACTCAGGGACTTATTTGTGATGCTATTTTTGCAGAAAAGTCCCTGAACTTCAACCCTTCATATCTTTTTAACCACAACTCCAAATGAGGTGATTCCAAAGCCCACTTCTTTGTTTCGTCGAGCCCATTCTGTTGGTTTCATTTTCACTATGGTTTGACACTGTGAAAATGACCTTTTTGCCCTTGCACGTAAACAGCCCCTCCGAGAGAGAACTGTTTCCGGCAATTCTTTCCGCGGCTTCACCGCACTTCTCCCCGGAGTATTCTTCATCCCCAGGCAATCCACAATACCCATTTGCATGATAGTCATGCAGTAGCCATGGTTTTCAACTTGAACATTTATTAAATGATTGCTTGTTTAAAATATGATTATTGTTGTTTCGGAAATGCTTCTGGGTTTGTGCTTACTTGTTTGCTATGTTGTTATGCACCTAGTTATCATGCCCTGCTAGTTGCTAGTATTACTTTCATATTGCCATGCTTGATAGTAGTACATGTTGGGTTGGTCATGTTCTTCGGTGCATGACTAACGTCGGTTATCGAGTACTGTTAATATGCGTTGTTCCTTTGCTTTTAGTTGGTTATGTGCTACTTGGTGATGTTATTGATGAGTTCTTGCATGTTATTTATGGATGATGCTAGTGGTCATGACATGTTATACTAAGAGTAGTGTTGCACTTGTAATATTTATGCTCGTCATTATGCCATGTTCAGTTGGAGATTATTTCATAGTCGATATGATGGACAGTTACGTTGCATCCGTGCTTATGTTGATATCATGTTCATGCATTGTAATTGCATCATGTTATTTTATCATGGCTCAGCATATTGCATTCAAGTTTAACCGGATTTAATTGAACTTGAACAACTGTTGGCTGAGTCATGGTGCCGCCAGATCGAAAATGACCATAGCAACCACGCTTACCTTATGGGGGGTCCTAACTGGGTCTATTGTCATGCATCTCGCCGGTGCCTCCCACGAGGGAAGGTTATGGGCGTGCGTACCCTGGCCCGGTAAGCAGACATAACCTTGTGTGCCCATTGTTTTTATGGATCCGGTCCCCGTGAGGGAGTTTTGACGACGACGGTGGTGGGGTGTCTTTGGTAGACACAGGGCCACCCAGGACCAGCCCGTTAGGGATTTGGGTCGGAGTGGCCGGGAGAGTGTCATGACAATAGATCGGTTTTGTCGGAACGCCGTTGGTCCACCCGAATGGGAGTGCGAGGCCATGGGTTCCATGGTGTGGGTACAGTGTACTAACCTCTGCAGAGTGTATACTAAATCTATCGATAGCCGTGCCCGCGGATAAGGGCCTAGTTCGTGTCGGTCCCACCGTGAGTCAACAATATTAATAAGAACTTGATTAATAACAACCCCGGTTCGAGGATGAGATAAGTTGGTTGTGATCGCCTTAAGGATCACGGGCCAAATATTGGTCGTGGTTGTGATCGCTGTAAGGATCACGAGCCAAATATTGGTCATGGTTGTGATCGCCGTAAGGATCACGGTTTGAGACCAAGTGTTGGTCATGGTTGTGATCGCTGGAAAGATCATCGTGGTATCGAGGATATCAAGTTTGTTGGATATTTGTGATATTGTGCGAGAATCGTGGGTAAAGATCAAGTTCCTTGTGGTCATTTAATGATTACTACGGTATTGTTTATACCAAGCTTGATTTGATCCTGAGATGATCATGTGATGTCCGAGGTTGGTAAGTGAGGCACGTGATGGTTATGAGATAACCCGAGCGGAATAAATAATGCATGTAATGTCATTATGTTGCATGCTAGTGTCGTCAAATTTATATGTTCATGCTATGCTCATATTGTTCTAGTTGTATCATGTTCGTGTTGCCTTTGGATTCTTAGTGGCTATTATGATTATTTTCATGATGGTAGCTGATATTATTTTGGGAGTATTACTTTGGATGTCATGTTGCTCATGTCATGTTGTTATGATGATCTCATGTTAATTCCTGCTTAACCTGTAATTGCCATGCTGTTGTTTGTCTTGAATGCTTCTGGTTAATTGTGAGCTTGCAAGTACATTCAATGTACTGACCTGGCGTGTCATGCCAGCTTGCAGGCCGTGTCTGGATTGCTTGCTTGTTTGGTGTTATTCCTGTGTTCGCGAGCTAGGATAAGCGTTCCAGCCAGAGTCCCTGCGGATTGGAGTTCACCACCGTCGTCGTTGTTCCGCTGCCAGTAGTTTTTCCGCTGCTAGAGTTTTCCGCTGCTTCGAGTTGTTCTGCTGCTTGCATAGAGCAACTGAGGATGGCGTAGTGTCGTCGTGCCGATGTTATTCATTGTAATGTCGGAGACCTTGTATCCATATTTGTGTAATAATAGAAAGCTGGTTTGTTCTATGCTAAGCAGTGTCGTATTCCAGAAGACTTCTCCTCGATCTCTGGGCTGGAATACGGGGTGTTCCGGTTTCTCTGGGCCGGGGTGCCACAGACAAGGGGGATGGGAGGTTGCGTGTGATGGGGTCAAAGAAAAGGAAATGGCGTGCGTCGGCAGAGAAGGGGCCCAGGCGATTTCTTCCTCCTCCCTCTTTCTTCTGGACGAAGCGAACGTGGCCATCCTCTTTTGTCTCTAGCTAATCCGACGTGGATGCAACGAGTGAGCGCCCCTTGCACATAGATTAATGTGTTTGATGGGCAGCGCCCTCACCGTGGACGTGCAGGGCGCAACACATGCATATATACTAGGCAGCTGTGGCACGAGGGTGCTGAGTGATTGGAACACGGCGGTGGCACGATGACGCTATTTGATCGGGGCAAGAGCAACAAGTGCAAGATTCCACTTTGATCGAGTCATGATCAAGACGTGTAGGTCAGCGAACCAACATGTGGTTGGATGTGGTGTGTTTGGTTACTGGGAGATACCAGGGTGGTTATGGGTATCCCTATCTAGCTGGCTAGGGATAGCCATTTATTCTGTTTGGTTGATGGGTGAGGTTATCCCATATTTTATTTGGTTTGAAGGATGAATATAGCCTCTGAGTTCCTGTTCTTTTCCCCTTTCAGCTGCTGCAGGAATTAATCAATGGATCGGTATGGGAGATGATCAAGGGAAGAACCACAGTACATCACGCACACATTAGTATATCGCGCGCACACACGCAATAACGGAAAAAGGCAGCACACACCACCGGCCGGCAAGCACGCCCAGCGTACAATGAACGCAGCAGGCACGCCGGAAGCAATCATCTAATTTGAAGAAGGGGGTCAATACATATATATATGAATGAATGAAACTCAACACAAATGATGGTAATAAAATAAAATTGTAAATATTGTTATTTACGCACTTCATATTGTTCGTCAGAGTAGCCCCGCTCACAGGTCGTGTGGCGGATGGACTCGCAAACATAGTATCCACAGAAATCATTCCCTTGTTCCTGCCACAACCACTTTACAAGAAATAGAGGTCAATCAAACTGATAAGCAAGAATGCCAAATGGTATTGATGAAACTAGCGCTTGAATCACTAGGATATGCACGGAACATGCTACTATAGTACTTACTTTTGGGTGTCTAAAGTCCAGCTTCTTCGGCAGTCCCGGAGCTTTTTTGGTGAATTTTCTCCAAACCCTGCCAGACAAAGAAAACAATTACTTGATATCAGAAATGAACAAAGTTGCTGATATGGTGGATAATGATCGATTTAACTTACTTCTCGAGCATTTCAGTCATGTCCACATACTCCTGGGGATCTTTTCGTTTCGAGTCTAAGACAGTTACTACTCCCTGCTCAAGCTTAATCTCTAGGAGAATATAGTGGAACCTGCGCACGCATGCATAACTCATCAATTACATTACTATAACCTTGGCTAATATATAAGGGAAACCGAATATGCACAAGACAGTAACAATCACTTGAAGTTGTAAGGAAAGAGTATTATATCTTTGTTTTCATTTATTTTGAATGATCGTAGCAAGTTGGCCTCGGTATCTTCGGCATGAAATTTAACCTCAGTTGCATCTATGAGATTTGTGTTAATGAACCCAATATCGCCGACTTGTCTTTTCTTCAATTCGACGATCTTCAATCTGCATTATTAATATAGTGAGGATAATTATAAATACATGCAATGAAAGAGCTGAGCTATATAGAGAGACTTAATGACAGAAGTAGTACTACTTACAGAATGTAGCAGGTGACCGTTGCTTTATCGAGGGCCAATTGATTGAAAAACTGAAAGAACTCCTCAAGTGGAACAGGCAACAATTCAATTCCAACGAGGTCATGCTCCTTTTTAACTCTCACATACAAAGTATTCCTCCCCCAGACTCTCTGCAGATTTTCATGTACCAATCATGCAATCTTCGCATCATCGTTGATAGAGATCTTTCATCTTTGACGAGAGGCTTCCCGTACTCGTATCTTTCTATCTGCACCTCGAAGAAATCATAATGTACATCATCGGGCAGGTACTCTCCAAGATTGCTATAACCGGGCACCATCCTCGGTCGACGATGTCACTAGGCACCTTGAGCAGGGGGCACGATTGATTCCCTTGTTCGCCGAGCTGGGCAATTTGTTTCCTAGCTCGTCGTTCTTTCATCCTTTGATCACTGACTGTACTTCCCGACCACTTCGCTTCGACAAATGCCTTTACAATAGTGCGCTCATAGTTGCCTTTCGGCGGAGACTTGGGTGGTTTTGTCAGGGTGGCTAGAGTGCGCTTCACTTTCACCGGATCTACCTTCTCCTCCAGAGGTGGATGTCTCTGTGCTTTCAACCCTTGAAACCAGTCCTTCACTTCGGTTCGCACGATCTTCGCGTTCTCCTCCGGGGTCATCTCGTATGGTAACTTCTCTGGAGTCTTCAGAGAAGGACCGAATCTGTATTTTCTCCCGCCTCTGGCTGTACTGCTAGACGCCGGCAGAGCAGGCGGAGTGGTTGTCTTCTTACGAGGCGGAGGAGAAGGACTACAATGCGCCGGAGCAGCCGGAGCGGCGGCGCGTGTCTTCCGCCCTTGCTGACGAGGCAGAGAAGGAGGAGGCTGGCTGCTCGGGCGCGCCGGCGCAGGCAGAGAAGGAGGCGGAGTGCCGCCACGCGCTGGAGAAGGAGCCGGCCGAGTGCCCTGATCGTCACTCGCCGGAGGAGGAGGCGATGGAGGAGGCGGAGTGTCCTGACTCGCTGAAGGAGGAGGAGGCAGAGGCGTCCAGTTCGGAAGGTTGATGAGCTCCTTCCGCCATAGGCATGGAGTCTTCAGAGCAGAACCCAGCCGAGTCTCCCCTTCACCGGTAGGGTGGTCAAGCGGGAGGTCCTCAAATCCCTCCGTTATTTCATCCACCATCACCCTAGCATATCCTTCTGGAATCGGCCGGCGGTGAAAAGTTGCGTCCATAGTTTCTACAAATATTTACAACATGGCAATTATTATTCAAACATGACAGATGGATATATTAGTGGCAAACGTAGAACTAGCTAGCTAATCACAGTAAGGAATCATATTAATTAGTGGCCTCGACGCTGCTTCTCTAGGGTTTGGGGTGGCCTCGACAATGCTTCAAGGGTTTGGGGTATATCGACAACGACGACATACGTACATGGGAAAATAATATTATCGGGGAGGGGGTATATATATCGACCCCCCCCCACGTGTTGAAGTTATCGGGAGGGGTATATCGACCCCCCCCCCATCATGTTGAAGTTATCGGGAGGGGGTATATCGACCCCCCCCCACGTGTTGAAGTTATCGGGAGGGGGTATATCGACCCCCCCCCCTCGTGTTGAAGTTATCGGGAGGGGGTATATGGACCCCCACCCCACGTGTTGAAGTTATCGGGAGTTTATATCAACACGACATACGTACATGGGAAAATAATATTATCGGGGAGGGGGTATATCCACCCCCCTTGTGTTTAAGTTATCGGGAGGGGTATATCGACGAGGACAGACCCGATAAAACATAAGAAAACGAAGAAGAAATAAAAAGAGGAGAAGAAGAAAGGAATAGCTAGAGGAGAAGATCGAAGGAAAAAAGAGGAGAAGAAGAAAGGAATAGAGGAGAAGAAGGAAAAATAGAATATATTCAGAGCGGTGGAGGAGGCGGAGTGCCCTGACTCGCGGGAGGAGGAGGAGGAGGAGGAGGCGGAGGCGTCCAGTTCGGAAGGTTGATGAGCTCCTTCCGCCATAGGCATGGAGTCTTCAGAGCAGAACCCAGCCGAGTCTCCCCTTCACCGGTAGGGTGGTCAAGCGAGAGGTCCTCAAATCCCTCCATTATTTCATCCACCATCACCCTAGCATATCCTTCTGGAATCGGCCGGCAGTGAAAAGTTGCGTCGGGTTCAGTAGGAAAAACAGAGCCAACAGCCGCCTTGACCTTCATATTAATCCATTGCGTCATAAGGTGGCAATTTTGAGACTCTGTGATAGCATCCACGAGATAGCTGGCAGGAGCCGTCAATTCATGCTCCGGCTGAAGCAGCTCAGTGGAAGCCACGCTGCTTCTCTGCTGAGATGGCGGGGTAGCTTCAGGGGAAGCTTCGGCAGTTCATTTGCTGCGATTTGCTTCTCGTTCCTCTATCCCTTGTACCCTTGCTTTAAGCACCTGCAGTTCGGTCTGCTGCACTTTCTTCCTCCTCTCCTAGCATTTCTAACCGTCTGCATCAGGAAACCCAGCCTTCCACGGAATGGAGCCTGGCGTGCCTCGTGTCCGTCCAGGGTGCTCAGGATTCCCGAGGGCCATTGGGAGCTCATTGTTCTCTCTGTCTGGAACGAACGTCCCTTGCTGCGCTGCATCGATATATTGCTGAAGCCTCTTAACAAGTATTTCCATTTGATCGTCCGTCCAAATGCACTTCCCTGATACAGGGTCCAAGGTTTCGCCAGCCCCGAAGAACCAAGTCCGACAACGGTCTGGCCAGTTCATTGTCTCTGGTTCGATCCCTTTATCAACGAGATCATTCTTAGCCTTGGCCCACTTAGGCCAGGCTACGAGGTAGCCAGCTGACCCCGTGCGATGGTGAAGCTTCTTCTTCACAGCATTTTTCTTGTTTGTCGCCGACATCTTCTTACTCTTTTCCGATGTCTTGTGGGCCACAAATGCGGGCCAGTGATCTCTGATCTTCTCATATCTGCCCTTGAATTCTGGTGTCTATTTTTTATCGACAAACCTATTCAGCTCTTTCTTCCACCTCCTGAATAGGTCCGCCATCCTCTTAAGAGCAAAAGACTTGATTAATTCCTCTTTAACTGGCTTCTCCGGAGCATCCTCTGGCGGTAGGGTGAAATTTGACTTCAGCTCGGTCCAAAGATCATTTTTCTGCATATCATTGACATAAGACACCTCAGGGTCTTCTGTAGCAGGCTTTAACCATTGCTGGATGCTGATCGGGATCTTGTCCCTAACCAGAACCCCGCACTAAGCAACAAATGCGTTCTTTGTCCAGATGGGTTCAATCGGTTGGCCGTCGGGCGCGATTGTTATGATCTCAAACCTTTCATCCGAGCTCAACTTTTTCTTCGGGCCTCGTCTCTTTACCGAAGTTGTGCTCAACTTTTTCTTCGGGCGTCTGTGTCCATAGTTTCTGCAAATATTTACAACATGGCAATTACTATTCAAACATGACAGATGGATATATTAGTGGCAAACGTAGAACTAGCTAGCTAATCACAGTAAGGAATCATATTAATTAGTGGCCTCGACGCTGCTTCTCTAGGGTTTGGGGTGGCCTCGACAACACTTCAAGGGTTTGGGGTATATCGACAACGACGACATACGTACATGGGAAAATAATATTATCGGGGAGGGGGTATACCGACCCCTCCTCCCATGTGTTAAAGTTATCGGGAGGGGGTATATCGACCCCCCTCGTGTTGAAGTTATTGGGAGGGGGTATATCGACACCCCCCCCCACGTGTTGAAGTTATCGGGAGTTTATATCGACACGACATACCTACATGGGAAAATAATATTCTCGGGGAGGGGGTATATCGACCCCCCCTCGTGTTGAAGTTATCGGGAGGGGGTATACCGACCCACCCCCGACGTGTTGAAGTTATTGGGAGTTTATATTGACACGACATACGTACATGGGAAAATAATATATATTATCGGGAGGGGGTATATCGACCCCCCCACGTGTTGAAGTTATCGGGAGAGGGTATATCGACCCACCCCCCACGTGTTGAAGTTATCGGGAGTTTATATCGACACGACATACGTACATGGGAAAATAATATTATCGGGGAGGGGGTGTATCCACACCCCCCCTCGTGTTGAAGTTATCGGGAGGGGTATATCGACGACGACAGACCCGATAAAATATAAGAAAATGGAGAAGAAATAAAAAGAGGAGAAGAAGAAAGAATAGCTAGAGGAGAAGATCGAAGAAAAAAAGAAGAAAAAAAAAGAGGAGAAGAAGAAAGGAATAGAGGAGAAGAAAAAAAATAGAATATATTCTATTTTCTCTTCTTCTCCACTATTCCTTTCTTCTTGTCCTCCTCTTTTTCTTCTTTTTTCTTCTTCTTATATTTATTTCTCCTCTTCTTCCTCTCCTCTTCTTCTTTCTTTCCTCTTCTTATTTTCTTCTTTACTATCCTTCTTTTCCTTCCTTCTTAATATCACTTAGCAAATTTTGCAACGATAGGGAGGGGGTGCTCCCGTGGTCTAAAATCGGTCTATGCACGATAGAAAATTCTGAAAAAATACATCTATGATCCCTCAACGTCCCCGCCTCTCTCATGAACAAAAAAATCTGTGAATTAAAAAACATCATGTTCTATGAACAAAAAAACATCATATTTCATCCACATTCGCGCATACATCATATATGTGATCATCTATGAAAAAACATCATATTCTATAAAAAAGCATTACATATATATAAAAAAACAAGCATATATATACATGAAAAAAATTGCAAAGGGAGGGCGCCGGTGGCCGGACCAAGCTGCTGAGGAGAGGACCGCGCGCGGGGTCGGTGGCGAGGATGGCGTCGGGGCAGGGGCGCGGGCGACGGCGAGGGCGGGCCGGTCGGGGCGGTGCGCGTCGGGGCATGGGCGCGGGCGACGGCGACGGGGGCGGGCCGGGGCGGCGCGCGTCAGGGCAGGGGCGGGCCGGGGTGGCGCGCGTCGAGGCAGGGGCGTGGGCAACGGCGGGCGACGGCGAGTGATGTGCCCGTCAGTGCCGTAGCAAAACCTGATCATATTACAAATTCTAATATTTTGATGATGGGTACAATGGCACTTAAAATACCGTCACCAGAACCAGAGCCTGAAGAAGTCAAGCCTAATTTTCGTACGCCAAGTTGGATAATTGTCGGTGCTATTTCGGTCCAGGTCACATGAGGTTTACGTGCAGAAGCGTTTTAAATCCAAGGTGCTATAGTACGGCTAAGGTATATTTTGGTTCCTAGTGATCAGCGTGGCCGGATAGTTAATTAGTAAATTCTTGGTTGTTAGGTAAAGGAACTTTTCCTTAGGCGTGAGATTTAGAGGAGTCGTAGTAGTACTAGGAGTCCTGTTCGGTTTATGGTTAGGAAGAGAGTGCGTATCAGTTTTGCTTTGCTCGTGGGCCGGTTTGATCGGATGTGTGATGCCTATATAAAAGGCTGGCTAAGGCCGATGTAAAGGGCAGATTTTTGTATTAGTCGTGAGTTCAATAAAACTACAGAAAACGTCCCATGTCGGGGGACACCAAATATCTTTGTTGCTGATCCGAAGGGATTTTGTTGCTGTTGCGTGTGGAGTCGATCAAATCTACTCGACACAAGTTTTTGATCTTACGGTCTTGCATCTTTGCTCGACCGGAATTTCTTGTTCCTGCTGCTAATACCGTGAAAGATCGGGCCGTCGACGACTCGCCATCTAGTCGAGTCTACATCAAGTGGTATTCAGAGCTAAGGTTGTTCACGGTACTGTGTTGATCAATATGTCGACCTCGGTCAACAAGGGTGATGAGGTTGCCGCTGATTCTGAGGAAATAGTACATCCAGTGTATGCAGATGATATTCCGCAAAATATTCGGCATGGTTTTGACCACACATGCAACTACATCAAGCAATGTCATGATGCGCTCGGCAAAAGAATAGATGTCCTAATCACTCGGTTCGATGGTTTGGCAGACATCATCAATATGCCGGCAACGAATTCTGCACCACCACAGACTACTCCGGCTGCTCCACTGCATTATGCACCACCAGCTCGCGATGGACATGCCGGCGTGCATGATCGCCGTTTGGCAGCACAACCTCATGCTGGAGATGATGGTTTCGATGATGGCGTTGACCAGGCAGGGTACGCTCCACGACCACGAGACTATGAGCCTCGTCCTGAAACTTCCGTTCGTGGTGGAGTGCATGACCGAGTTGGTCAAGCTGTGTGTGTGCCTTTGGATGATGGAATTGGGCGCATAAAAATTTCAATCCCTTCGTTCTCCGGCAAGTGCGAACCGGAAGGCTATTTGGAGTGGGAGATGCGTGTTGATCAAATTTTTTATGCCCATCATTATAGCGAGGAGAAGAAAATTCAACTTGCTGGAATTGAGTTCACTGGTTACGCGCTAATTTGGTGGAATCGAATTTGTCGTTCAAGACATCGCCTGACGACTTGTCGAGGTATGAAAGAATTCATGAGGCGACGTTTTGTTCCTGAGCACTATAAAAGAGATATGTACAACAAGTTGCAGTGGCTCTCTCAAGGTAATATGAGTGTTGATGAATATTACAAGGAGATGGAATTACTTATGATACATACAGGGACAACGGAGGATCCGGAGGCGACCATGGCACGTTTCTTTAAAGGGCTAAATATCAAGGTGCAGGATCGTGTTGAGATGGTGGTCTACTACAACATACAAGATCTTGTGCACCAAGCTGTGCGTGCGGAACAATAGATTAAGCAGCGCCAAGTCAACACAGTTCCCAGTACCACTTCAAACACATGGCGATGCTCACAGTATAAGAATGAGGATGTCGGTCCTAGCTCCAGGGCGACATCATCAAATCACTCTCATGGTTCCGTGCAAAAGGATGTTTCAAAATCAGGACTGTCGATGGTTGATTCTAGTGCACAGTCGACCGGACGCGCTAGTGACATAGAGTGTTTCAAATGTGGAGGAAGGGGACATATGAAGCGTGAATGTCCTAATGAGAAAAGAGTGTTGCTCACGAGAGATGGCTATGCATCCGCTAGTGATGAAGAGGAAGTTTCTGACACTTCTAGTGAAAAATCTAAGGATGCTGAAAATGTTGTTGCGAGTTTTGAAGCTGCTGAGTCATATCCTTCACTAATGGTGCAACGAGTGCAAGAGGATCGCATTGAGAATAAGGGACAGCGTTGGAATATTTTTCAGACTCAGTGCAAAGTCAATAGCACCAATTGTAAATTGATTATAGATGGAGGAAGCTACACCAACGCGGTTAGCAAGGGATTGGTGGAAGCTTTGAAGTTACCTACATGGAAGCACCCACAACCACACTGCATTGAGTGGTTATACCAGTCTGGTAAACTGAAAGTTACTCACAAGGTGTGTGTGAATTTTTAAGTAGGTGATTATAAAGATACAATAATTTGTGATGTCTTGCCAATGGATGCATGTCACTTGTTATTGGGAAGACCATGGCAATATGACCGTCGTGCCACACACGAGGGTCGGTCGAACACTTACTCCTTTTGGGATGTCGAAGGACGTCGTGTGCTCCAGTCTATGTTTGCGGAAGAAATCAAGGTGGATACAAATATTTCCTTGAAGAAGAAGAAGGTCAGTAAAATTGTTGCAAAACCGAGGACGGTTTTGATTCAAGGAGGAGGGGATGATGTGCCCGTCAGTGCCGTAGCAAAACCTGATCATGTTACAAATTCTAATATTTTGATGATGGGTACAATGGCACTTAAAATACCGTCACCAGAACCAGAGCCTGAAGAAGTCAAGCCTAATTTTCGTACGCCAAGTTGGATAATTGTCGGTGCTATTTCGGTCCAGGTCACATGAGGTTTACGTGCAGAAGCGTTTTAAATCCAAGGTGCTATAGTACGGCTAAGGTATATTTTGGTTCCTAGTGATCAGCGTGGCCGGATAGTTAATTAGTAAATTCTTGGTTGTTAGGTAAAGGAACTTTTCCTTAGGCGTGAGATTTAGAGGAGTCGTAGTAGTACTAGGAGTCCTGTTCGGTTTATGGTTAGGAAGAGAGTGCGTATCAGTTTTGCTTTGCTCGTGGGCCGGTTTGATCGGATGTGTGATGCCTATATAAGAGGCTGGCTAAGGCCGATGTAAAGGGCAGATTTTTGTATTAGTCGTGAGTTCAATAAAACTACAGAAAACGTCCCATGTCGGGGGACACCAAATATCTTTGTTGCTGATCCGAAGGGATTTTGTTGCTGTTGCGTGTGGAGTCGATCAAATCTACTCGACACAAGTTTTTGATCTTACGGTCTTGCATCTTTGCTCGACCGGAATTTCTTGTTCCTGCTGCTAGTACCGTGAAAGATCGGGCCGTCGACCACTCGCCATCTAGCCGAGTCTACATCAGCGAGGGCGCGAGCAACGGCGACGACGGGCACGGGCGAGGCGACGGCGACGGCGGGGGCGGCTGGCGGCGGGCGGCGTCGGGGCAGCCTGGCGGCGTCGGCGTCGGGGCGGCAACTACGAGAGATGAGAATGAAAATTTCCTAAGTGTGAACTTATATAGCAAGGCCTTTAGTCCCGGTTCGTGGCACAAACCGGGACTAAAGGTGGGCATTAGTCCCAGTTGGTGCCACCAACCGGGATCGAAGGACTTTTTCAGTAGCCCAAAGGGCGTGAAGCGGCGGCCTTTGGTCCCGGTTGGTGGCACCAACCGGGACTAAGGGGGGCATTGGTCCCGGTTGGTGCCACGAACCGGGACCAATTCCCCCCTTTAGTCCCGGTTGGTGCCACCAACCGGGACCAATGGCCTTGCGCTGGCGCAGTGGTGGGAGTTTAGTCCCACCTCGCTAGTTGAGAGCGGCCAGCACCTGTTTATAAGCTCCGCTGCCTCTTCCCTCTCGAATCCTCTGAACTGCAGGCTTACGGGCCTAATTGGACACTGCAATGCATGTGGGCCTACTGGGCCTGCTGCGGGCCTGAATCCTGGCCCATGGTTGGGTTTCTAGTCGTATTCGGGCCGTGTTGGTCGAGTAGGTGGCATTTTTTTCTTTTTTTCTATTTATTTTTTCATTTCTACTTAGAACTAAATACTTGTAGTTTTTTAGTGATTTCTTTTTTCTTTTAGGTCACAAAAATTATAAACTTTTTGTTAGTGCCATTAGTTTTAAAATTTGAATAGTTTAAATTTGAATTTTTTAAAATTTGTGTGAATCACTAGTTTATGAATAACTTTACTATAAAAATTGATTTTTGAGTCATTCTTTTTCCTGCTATTTAATATTACTTTGTTTTATCATTATACCAAATTTTGTAATTTTAGTTAGTCATAACAAATATTATAGGCATTTTTTTTCTTTTTTGCTATTTATTTTTTCATTTCTACTTAGAACTAAATACTTATAGTTTTTTAGGGATTTCTTTTTTCTTTTAGGTCACAAAAATTATAAACTTTCTGTTAGTGCCATTAGTTTTAAAATTTGAATAGTTTAAATTTGAATTTTTTAAAATTTGTGTGAATCACTAGTTTATAAATAACTTTACTATAAAAATTGATTTTTGAGTCATTCTTTTTCCTGCTATTTAATATTACTGTGTTTTATCATTATACTCAATTTGGTAATTTTAGTTAGTCATAACAAATATTATAGGCATTTTTTTCTTTTTTGATATTTATTTTTTTCATTTCTACTTAGAACTAAATACTTATAGTTTTTTAGTGGTTTCTTTTTTCTTTTAGGTCACAAAAATTATAAACTTTCTGTTAGTGCCATTCTTTTTAAAATTTGGATTTTTTAAAATTTGTGTGAATCACAAGTTTGTGATTAACTTTACTAAAAAATGAACATAGATGCACCTATAGAGAAAATTCGACCTAAATTCATAATCAATTTCTATGAATTTCAGAGAAATTCATTATCAATTTAGGTCAAATTTTCTGTATAGGGGCATCTATTTTCACTTTGAGAGGAGCTCAATAAGGCAGAGAGGGACGGGCTTATAAACCGGTGTGGGTGCCCTTCAGTTGGCGAGGTGGGACTAAACTTTGAGCGCAACGAGGGCCAACCCTTTGGTCATGGGTCAGGGGCGAGCCCTATTTTTGCCAGTTTTTTTGTTTTGTTTTCTGCATTATTTCTTTTCTTTTGTTTTTTGCTTTATTTTTTTATTCTTTTTGCTTTTAGTTTTAGAAAAATTATAAACTTTTTGATAGTGCCATTAGTTTTCAAATTTGAAAACACTTTTTTAGTTTTTTTGTTTTGTTCGACCTAAATTCATAGTTTTCAAATGAACTCTGAAAAAGTTGGCATAGCATACTCGTCTGTTACAAAGTTGGCATGGTATTATCATAATAGTTGCAGGAGAAAGTCTTCACTTTTTCTTCGCCTGTGTCATTTGCTTATTGCGCCGTAACCATGGATAATCTTCATCGTTTATCAGGATGCTTGGGTCAGCCTTGACATTGAAGGGAGGAATTTCATGAAACTTTTCATAATCTTCAGACATGTCTGTCTTGCCCTCCACTCCCAGGATCTCCCTTTTTCCTGAAAGAACTATGTGGCGCTTTGGCTCATCGTATGATGTATTCGCTTCCTTATCTTTTCTTCTCGGTCTGGTAGACATGTCCTTCACATAGATAACCTGTGCCACATCATTGGCTAGGACGAACGGTTCGTCAGTGTACCCAAGATTTTTCAGATCCACTGTTGTCATTCCGTATTGTGGGTCTACCTGTACCCCGCCTCCTGACAGATTGACCCATTTGCACTTAAACAAAGGGACCTTAAAATCTTGTCTGTAGTCAAGTTCCCATATGTCCACTATGTAACCATAATATGTCTCCTTTCCCTTCTCGGTTGTTGCATCAAAGCGAACACCGCTGTTTTTGTTGGTGCTCTTTTGATCTTGGTCAATCGTGTAAAATGCATTCCTATTTATCTCGTATCCTTTGTAAATCAATACAGTCAAAGATGGTCCCCTGGACAACAAGTACAACTCATCACAAACAGTGTTGTCACCTCTGAGACGTGCTTCCAACCAACTGCTGAAAGTCCTAATGTGTTCACATGTAATCCAGTCGTCGCACTGCTCCGGGTGTTTGGAGCGCAGACTGCTCTTGTGTTCATCGACATACGGGGTCACCAAGGTAGAGTTTTGTAGAACTGTGTAGTGTGCTTGAGACCAAGAATATCCGTCCCTGCATATTATTGAGTCACTTCCAAGAGTGCCTTTTCTAGTCAGTCTCCCCTCATACCGTGATTTAAGGAGACCTATCTTCTTAAGGCCAGGAATGAAGTCAACACAAAACCCAATGACATCCTCTGTTTCATGGCCCATGGAGATGCTTCCTTCTGGCCTAGCACGGTTACGGACATATTTCTTTAGGACTCCCATGAACCTCTCAAAGGGGAACATATTGTGTAGAAATACGGGCCCCAGAATGACAATCTTGTCGACTAGATGAACTAGGACGTGCTCATGATATTGAAGAAGGATGGTGGGAACACCAGCTTGAAACTGACAAGACATTGCGCCACATCACTCCTTAGCCTTGGTACGATTCCTGGATCGATCACCTTCTG
The DNA here is from genome assembly GCF_018294505.1 of Triticum aestivum. Lineage (NCBI taxonomy): Eukaryota > Viridiplantae > Streptophyta > Magnoliopsida > Poales > Poaceae > Triticum > Triticum aestivum. Next base: position 630,189,185 of record NC_057803.1, read on the forward strand.
AGAGATTGCATTGAGGAATGCACATAGCTTCACAATGGCTAATCGGACGTTTTTCGGTAGAAGCCCCCTCAATGCAACCGGAAGTAGTTGTGTTATAATCATGTGGCAGTCATGAGACTTTAGGTTCTGGAACTTTTTCTCTGGCATATATATTATTCCCTTTATATTCGACGAGAAGCCAGTCGGGACCTTCATACTGAGCAGGCATTCAAAGAAGATTTCTTTCTCTTCTTTCATAAGAGCGTAGCTGGCAGGACCTTCATACTGCTTCAGAGGCATGCCGTCTTTTTCGTGCAAACGTTGCAGGTCCTCCCGTGCCTCAGGTGTATCTTTTGTCTTTCCATACATGCCCAAGAAGCCTAGCAGGTTCACGCAAAGGTTCTTCGTCACGTGCATCACATCGATTGAAGAGCGGACCTCTAGCTCTTTCCAGTAGGGTAGGTCCCAAAATATAGATTTCTTCTTCCACATGGGTGCGTGTCCCTCAGCGTCATTCGGAACAGCTAGTACGCCGGGACCTTTACCAAAGATATGTGTAAATCATTGACCACAGCAAGTACGTGATCACCGGTACGCATGGCAGGCTTCTTCCGGTGATTTGCCTCGCCTTTGAAATGCTTGCCTTTATTTCGACATTGATGGTTGGTCGGAAGAAATCAACGATGGCCCAGGTACACATTCTTCCTGCATTTGTCCAGGTATATACTTTCAGTGTCATCTAAACAATGCGTGCATGCGTGGTATCCTTTGTTTGTCTGTCCTGAAAGGTTACTAAGAGCGGGCCAATCGTCGATGGTCACAAACAGCAACGCCTTTAGGTTAAATTCCTCTTGTCTGTGCTCATCCCACGTACGTACACCATTTCCATTCCACAGCTGTAAAAGTTCTTCAACTAATGGCCTTAGGTACACATCAATGTCGTTGCCGGGTTGCTTAGGGCCTTGGATGAGAACTAGCATCATAATGAACTTCTGCTTCATGCACATCCAAGGAGGAAGGTTATACATACATAGAGTCACGGGCCAGGTGTTGTGATTGCTGCTCTATTCCCCGAAAGGATTAATGCCATCCGCGCTTAAAGCAAACCATACGTTCCTTGGGTCCTTTGCAAACTCATCCCAGTACTTTCTCTCGATTTTTCTCCACTGCGACCCGTTAGCGGGTGCTCTCAACTTCCCGTCTTTCTTACGGTCCTCACTGTGCCATCGCATCAACTTGGCATGCTCTCCGTTTCTGAACAGACGTTTCAACCATGGTATTATAGGAGCATACCACATCACCTTCGCAGGAACCCTCTTCCTGGGGGGCTTGCCATGAACATCACCGGGGTCATCTCGTCTGATCTTATACCGCAGTGCACCGCATACCGGGCATGCGTTCAGATCCTTGTATGCACCGCGGTAGAGGATGCAGTCATTAGGGAATGCATGTATCTTCTCCACCTCCAATCCTAGAGGGCATATGACATTCTTTGTTGCATATGTACTGTCGGGCAATTCATTATCCTTTGGAAGCTTCTTCTTCAATATTTTCAGTAGCTTCTCAAATCCTTTGTCAGGCACAGCATTCTCTACCTTCCACTGCAGCAATTCCAGTATGGTACCAAGCTTTGTGTTGCCATCTTCGCAATTGGGGTACAACCCTTTTTTGTGATCCTCTAACATGCAATCGAACTTCAGCTTCTCCTTTTGACTTTCGCATTGTGTCCTTGCATCGACAATGACCCGACAGAGATCATCATCATCGGGCACATCGTCTGGTTCCTCTTGATCTTCAGCAGCTTCACCCATTGCAGCATCATTGGGCACATCATCTGGTTCCTCTTGATCTTCACCAGCTTCCCCCGTTGCAGCATCACCATATTCAGGGGGCACATAGTTATCATCGTACTCTTCTTCTTCGTCGTCTTCCATCATAACCCCTATTTCTCCGTGCCTCGTCCAAACATTATAGTGTGGCATGAAACCCTTATGAAGCAGGTGGGTGTGAAGGATTTTCCGGTTAGAGTAAGACATCGTATTCCCACATTTAGTGCATGGACAACACATAAAACCATTCTTCTTGTTTGCCTCAGCCGCATCGAGAAACTCATGCACGCCCTTAATGTACTCGGAGGTGTGTCTGTCACCGTACATCCATTGTCGGTTCATCTGCGTGCATTATATATAATTAAGTGTCCAAATTAACAGAAGTTCATCATCACATTAAAACCAAAGTACATATATAGTTCTCATCTAACAACATATAGCTCTCCAGAGCATCTAATTAATTAAACCATACATTGAAACTATGTAAAACATTTCAATGCGAAAACAAATGCGATCATAATCGCAACCAAGGTAACAATTGATCCAACGGCATAATGATACCAAGCCTCGGTGTCGGTGTCAAAACCGGCGGATCTTGGGTAGGGGGTCCCAAACTGTGCATCTAGGCAGATGGTAACAGGAGACAAGGGACACGATGTTTTTACCCAGGTTCGAGCCCTCTCGATGGAGGTAAAACCCTACTCCTGCTTGACTAATATTGATGATATGGGTAGTACAAGAGTAGATCTACCACGAGATCAGAGAGGCTAAACCCTAGAAGCTAGCCTATGGTATGATTGTTGTTCGTCCTACGGACTAAAACCCTCCGGTTTGTATAGACACCGGAGAGGGCTAGGGTTACACAGAGTCGGTTACAATGGGAGGAGATCATATCCGTATCGCCAAGCTTGCCTTCCACGCCAAGGAAAGTCCTGTCCGAACACGGGACGAAGTCTTCAATCTTGTATCTTCATAGTCCAGGAGTCCGGCCAAAGGTTATACTCCGGCCATCCGGACACCCCCTAATCCAGGACTCCCTCAGTAGCCCCTGAACCAGGCTTCAATGACGACGAGTCCGGCACGCAGATTGTCTTCGGTATTGCAAGGCGGGTTCCTCCTCCGAATACTTCATAGAAGATTTTGAACACAAGGATAGTGTCCGGCTCTGTAAAATAAATTCCACATATTGCCATAGAGAGAATAATATTTACACAAATCTAATCTGCTGACGTATTCCGTAGCGTGACATCACACCACGACCAGGCCTTTATTCGAATCATTTTTATTGTCCCACCTCAGCGCGTTTTGCGAGGCGGTTTTCCTTGGCACGTCCTATCGAAGCAGAGATTGTGTCCCCTTTATTTATGGGATTCTCATCAATACGGACGTGGGTAACCCAGCCGTCCCTGTTGGTATGTTTTCTCGATCAAAGGCGAGTCCCAAACGGTCGTGGGGAGGGCCCTTGGTATTCGACCTCTTATAAAGAGACCAAGGCCTTACTCATTTCTTTCAATCTCAAACGAGTTTGCCCTTCGCCTCAAGTTCCAACACCCAAGACTCCAGATTTCAGGCGCTTCGGACCTTCGACAATGTCCGGTTCCGACCTTCGAGGCCGATGGATGCCTTCCTCCGTCACGGAGGAGGATGTGCTAAAGCTGAGAGAGGCCAGGTTCTTGACCGGCAAAATTTCACATAGGCTGCCTGCGCAAGGGCAGGTCATCCCCACTCCCAAGCCTGGTGAGAGAGTGGTGTTTGTGTCTCACTTCCTTTGGGGGCTAGGCTTCCCGACGGACCCCTTCGTGAGGGGGCTCATGTTTTATTATGGGCTGGAATTTCACGACTTGGCTCCGGAGTCCATCCTCCACATTTCATCGTTCATCGTCGTGTGCGAAGCCTTCCTCCACATTACTCCTCACTTCAGATTGTGGCTTAAGACCTTTAAAGTAGAGCCGAAGATGATTGAGGGACAGCACACGGAGTGCGGAGGCGCGGTTATAAGAAAGAATGCTGACACTCCATGGCCCGAGGGCCCTTTTCAAGAGGAGTTCAGCTTATGGCAATGGGAGTGGTTTTATATCACAGCTCCCAAGGGCACCAAGTGGGTGGCGCCACCTGCTTTTCGCTCGGGTCCCCCACCACAGCTAGCATCATGGGTCAATAAAGGGTTGGACTGGGGGCCACCCAAGGATGTGCCCTTGTTGCAGGGCCGCATTCGAGATCTCCTAGAAGGAGACATCAGTCTAGTCGTAGTGGCGCAGGTCATGTTGATTCGCCAAACCCTGCCCTACAAACGTCTCCCCCTCTGCCTGTGGGAGTTCAATTCGGAGGGACCACAAGCTCTCCAACATTTTATGGGTGTGACGCCCATGGAGATGTACAAATTGTTCTTCGGATCACAAGAAATGTGTCTATACTCGACCGAGGACGCAGGTCTGAGCTGCAATCGCCCGGATACTCAAGTAAGTAGCCCCGTACCTGGACACGCTATCCGTATTTTTATCATAAAATTGCCCTTAAAAGAACTATCCCTTAAACAGGAGTGGATAGCGAAAGCAAAGCTAATCAGGTGTCTGGCCCCCTCCCTGAGACCACGCCAGATCCCTTGTTAACCAGTATGCTGGAGGTCGTGCCTTGGGAAGAAGGCGAAGGGGGGAACAAGAAAGCTACCGCCTCCCCGAAGGAGGCTGTCAGGAAAGGAGGAATCGAGAATTCCTCTACCCAGGGGAAGAAGAGGACCGCCTCTGAAGACCCGGAGACCATGGTCTCAAAGCGGGGGAAGAAATCTTCATCAGAGGGTCCTGCTCCGGGGGATGCCTCGGCCGCACTGTGCCCCCAAGGGGATCAGCCCTCCACCGAGCTGTAAGTAGAGAGAGGAATTTAAAATGAGAGACATCCCTGTTCTATTTCTGAGGAAAATAACCAAAACTTTACCTTGTAGTTCGGATCTCAGCCCTTCTCAGCAGAGCTCATCTTCGGAGGATCTTCTTCCGGAGATGATGGAGAGCGGCACACCTCCCCCTGCCGTACCGCCTTGTGAGGCGGGCGACCCTGAGGTGTCGTCATGGAGGGTTTCTCCGAATCCGGCAGGGCCGGAAGGCAGCCGTATGGCCCCCCAAAGCCCTCCGTGTCCGGCCTTTGAAAAAGGTCATCGGACGAGTCCGGCACAGTCTGGTGCATGGTCGGAGGAGCTGAAGGATCTGCTCGGGCGAGCGTCTATCTCAGAAGAACACCGTGCATTGATGGGTACGGTGATTGAAAGGATTGTATCCGCGGAGAGCGGGTTGCACGAGGTCGTCAGGAGTTTACTGGCAGGTTTTGAGGTATGCAAAATGATGTACCTTTTGACAGTTCCACATATATAAGATGCATCCTCTATAGATAGTAGCCCCTGAGACTCTGCGCGTTGTCAAAAATGACAGCGCACAGAGGATCATAACCCCAGGTATAATATTTCGCCTTTCCTATGCAGGTGGCGAAGTGTCCGGTGGCTAGCCGGACTGATGAATTTGCCGAGCTAAAGCGGCAACTTGACGTGGCAGATGCCGACATCGCGCTTGTCAACAAGCGGCTTGACGAGGCACAAGGTATGTAATTTCTCCGGAGACACTAGGTAAGAGGAGCTTGATGCCCGTATCTTACAACATGTGTGCTTGATGCAGATGGTGCCGCTGCCATGGAGAACCTTCGGGCAGAACTTGCCCGAGCCAAGGAGCAAGCCAGGGAAACCGATGCGGCTGCCTTAAAGGCGGTTGAAGAGCTGAAAGACGAACAGGCTGCTCACTGTCGAAGCAAGAAGGAAATGGCCGAGATGGCTGTAAAGTTGAAGAGCGCTGCCGACCGCTGCAAGCTTCTTGAAAAAGAAGATCGAGCAGAACAGATGGACCTGGAGAAGGCCACTACCGAGGCCAAGGATGCTCGCTCTATGATGAGAGCTATGAAGGAGGACCTACGTCAGGCTGGAGATATCGCGGCTGGAAAGCCCTTTATGCTGCGGATGAAGTTCGGGGATCCTAAATATGCTCCGTTGGACCGGTTTGTGGAGTACGGCGGACACTTATCTGGATTTGGCAGCGAGTGCTGCGGACGCGGCCGAACACTTACGAGATAAAGAGGATCACGAAGTGGAAAAGCTTTTTTGGTCGCAGTTCCACAATCCAGAGCGTCCACTTCCATTAACCGATCGTTTGGCCGAATGGGCTGAGCTGAGTAGGTTATCCGGACTCGCCATGAAGTGTGTCGTGAGTCATCTGTGGCCGGAAAGGCCTGAGCCGAAGAGCTATTTTAGCTTGGTGCGGCAGTTCGTTGGTGTGGTGCCGCATATCAATGCAGTGAAGAGGTCAGCATGCATAGAGGGTGCACGGATGGCACTTGCCCGTGTCAAGACATACTGGGCGGAGATGAAGGCCACCGCTGTTGCAGCCCAAGACTCGGACGGGAGCCGAGTACCTGTCGAGCACTATTTTCAGGAAGTTCTGCGGGGCGCTCGTTTAATAGAGACGCAGTGCTCGAAGGATATTATGTTCGAATAACATGTATTATTGTAAAACAATGTTTGGATGTAATATAAAAGCTTTTTATACTTGTGCCTTCAAGAATTGAAATACCTCCTGTGCGGCCGTTAATGTATATGTGTATATAACCTGAAAGATGGCAGTCTTCGGCTTCAGCCCCCATGCATATAATGCGGGGGTGTTCGCAGAAGGCACATTTTCACACTTGATCCAACGTCTTGGTCCTATTAAGGAGGTGATAGCGCAGCGAACTAGGCAACCGGACTATAATGCTTTATCACTTTCACTTAGCCATAGGAGTTTGATAGTGGGGCTACTATACAGCCCCTGGGGGCACCGCGCTCACCCGAATTCGGGGCGCGTGTGTGCCTGGCCGGGAAACGGCCCTTCATTGATACGGAGGAATCCTAAAGATTCCAGCGAGTCATCGAGTGGTTAACCAGTCTCACGCTATATCATGACAGTCAGTTTTCGGCTTTCTCTACTGAGGTGCTCACCTGGCTGAATCGGGGCACAATTGCAGTAGTTCTCCTGGTGCCACCTTAGCCGATAGAGCGGAACGTAAGGCAGCAAAACACAGGAGCCGGGCAAACCCAACATTTTGTTGGGGAACGTAGTAATTTCAAAAAAATTCCTACGCACACGCAAGATCATGGTGATGCATAGCAACGAGAGGGGAGAGTGTTGTCTACGTACCCTCGTAGACCGAAGCAGAAGCGTTGACGCAACGTAGAGGAAGTAGTCGTACGTCTTCCCGGTCCAACCGATACAAGCACCGTTACTCCGGCACCTCCGAGTTCTTGGCACACGTTCAGCTCGATGACGCTCCCCGGGCTCCGATCCAGCAAAGCTTTGGGGAGGAGTTCCGTCAGCACGACGGCATGGTGACGATCTTGATGTTCAACCGTCGCAGGGCTTCGCCTAAGCACCGCTACAATATGACCGAGGTGTAATATCGTGGAGGGGGGCAGCGCACACGGCTAAGGAACGATCACGAAGATCAACTTGTGTGTCATGGGGTACCCCCTGCCCCCATATATAAAGGAGTGGAGGAGGGGAGGGCCGGCCCTCTCTATGGCGCGCCCTAGGGGAGTCCTACTCCCACCGGGAGTAGGATTCCCCCTTTCCTAGTCCAACTAGGAGTCCTTCCAAGTAGTAGGAGTAGGAGACAAGGAAGGGGAAGGGAGAAGGGAAGGAAGGAGGGGGCGCAGCCCCTCCCCCTAGTCCAATTCGGACTAGGCCTTGGGGGGGCGCGGCCTGCCCTAGGCAGCCCCTCTCTCTTTCCCGTATGGCCCAATAAGGCCCAATACTTCTCCCGGCGAATTCCCGTAACTCTCCGATACTCCGAAAAATACCCGAATCACTCGGAACCTTTCCGAAGTCCGAATATAGTCGTCCAATATATCGATCTTTACGTCTCGACCATTTCGAGACTCCTCGTCATATCCTCGATCTCATACGGGACTCCGAACTCCTTCGATACATCAAAACTCATAAACTCATTATAAAACTGTCATCGAAACCTTAAGCGTGCGGACCCTACGGTTCGAGAACAATGTAGACATGACCGAGACACGTCTCCAGTCAATAACCAATAGCGCAACCTGGATGCTCATATTGGCTCCTACATATTCTACGAAGATCTTTATCGGTCAGACCGCATAACAACATACGTTGTTCCCTCTGTCATCGGTATGTTACTTGCCCGAGATTCGATCGTCGGTATCCAATACCTAGTTCAATCTCGTTATCGGAAAGTCTCTTTACTCGTTCCGTAATACATCATCTCACAACTAACTCATTAGTTGCAATGCTTGCAAGGCTTATGTGATGTGCATTACCGAGAGGGCCCAGAGATACCTCTCCGACACTCGGAGTGATAAGTCCTAATCTCAAAATACGCCAACCCAACATGTACATTTGGAGACACCTGTAGGGCACCTTTATAATCACCCAGTTACATTGTGACGTTTGGTAGCACACAAAGTGTTCCTCCAGTAAACGGGAGTTGCATAATCTCATAGTCATAGGAACATGTATAAGTCATGAAGAAAGCAATAGCAACATACTAAACGATCGGGTGCTAAGCTAACGGAATGGGTCATGTCAATCAGATCATTCAACTAATGATGTGATCCCGTTAATCAAATAACAACTCTTTGTCCATGGTTAGGAAACATAACCATCTTTGATTAACGAGCTAGTCAAGTAGAGGCATACTAGTGACACTCTGTTTGTCTATGTATTCACGCATGTATTATGTTTCCGGTTAATACAATTCTAGCATGAATAATAAACATTTATCATGATGTAAGGAAATAAATAATAACTTTATTATTGCCTCTAGGACATAATTCCTTCAGTCTCCCACTTGCACTAGAGTCAATAATCTAGATCACATCGCCATGTGATTTAACATCAATAGTTCACATCTTTATGTGATTGGTTCACATCTCCATGTGACTAACACCCAAAAGGTTTACTAGATTCAATAATCTAGTTCACATCGCTATGTGATTAAGACCCAAAAAGTGATCACGTTTTGCTTGTGAGAGAAGTTAGTCAACGGGTCTGCCACATTCAGATTCGCATGTATTTTCCAAATTTCTATGTCAACAATGCTCTGCATGGAGCTACTCTAGCTAATTGCTCCCACTTTCAATATGTATCCAGATTGAGACTTAGAGTCATCTGGATCAGTGTTAAAACTTGCATCGACGTAACCCTTTACGACGAACCTTTTGTCACCTCCGTAATCGAGAAACGTATCCTTATTACAGTAAGGATAATTTTGACCGATGTCCATTGATATACTCCTAGATCACTATTGTACTCCCTCTCTTAACATAGTGTATGGTATACAATAGATCTGGTACACAGCATGGCATACTTTATAGAACCTATAACTGAGGCATAGGGAATGACTTTCATTCTCTTTCTATCTTCTGCCGTGGTCGGGCTTTGAGTCTTACTCAACTTCACACCTTGTAACACAGGCAAGAAACTTTTTCTTTGACTGTTCCATTTTGAACTACTTCAAAATCTTGTCAAGGTATGTACTCATTGAAAAAACTTATCAAGCGTCTTGATCTATCTCTATAGATCTTGATACTCAATATGTAAGCAGCTTCACCGAGGTCTTTCTTTGAAAAACTCCTTTCAAACACTCCTTTATGCTTTACAGAATAATTCTACATTATTTTCGATCAACAATATGTCATTCACATATACTTATCAGAAATGTTGTAGTGCTCCCACTCACTTTCTTATAAATACAGGCTTCACCGCAAGTCTGTATAAAACTATATGCTTTGATCAACTTATCAAAGCATGTATTCCAACTCCGAGATGCTTGCACCAGTCCATAGATGGATCGCTGGAGCTTGCATATTTTGTTAGCACCTTTAGGATTGACAAAACCTTCTGGTTGCATCATATACAACTCTTCTTTAATAAATCCATTAAGGTCTGCAGTTTTATTTATCCATTTGCCAGATTTCATAAAATGTGGCAATTGCTAACATGATTCGGACAGACTTAAGCATAGATACGAGTGAGAAACTCTCATAGTAGTCAACACCTTGAACTTGTCGAAAACCTTTTGCGACAATTCTAGCTTTGTAGATAGTAACACTACTATCCGTGTCCGTCTTCCTCTTGAAGATCCATTTATTATCAATGGCTTGCCGATCCTCGGGCAAGTCCACCAAAGTCCACACTTTGTTCTCATACATGGATCCTATCTCAGATTTCATGGCCTCAAGCCATTTATCGGAATCTGGGCTCATCATCGCTTCCCCATAGTTTGTAGGTTCGTCATGGTCAAGTAACATGACCTCTAGAATAGGATTACCGTACCACTCTGGTGCGGATCTCACTCTGGTTTACCTACGAGATTCGGTAGTAACTTGATCTGAAGTTACATGATCATCATCATTAGCTTCCTCACTAATTGGTGTAGTAGTCACAGGAACAGATTTCTGTGATGAAGTATTTTCCAATAAGGGAGAAGGTACAATTACCTTATCAAGTTTTCTACTTTCCTCCCACTCACTTCTTTCGAGAGAAACTCCTTCTCTAGAAAGGATCCATTCTTAGCAACAAATGCCTTGCCTTCGGATCTGTGATAGAAGGTGTACCCAACTGTCTCCTTTGGGTATCCTATGAAGACATATTTCTCCGATTTGAGTTTGAGCTTATCGAGATGAAACTTTTTCACATAAGCATCGCAACTCCAAACTTTAAGAAACGATAGCTTAGGTTTCTTGCCAAACCATAGTTCACACGGTGTCGTCTCAACGGATTTATATGGTGCCCTATTTAACGTGAATGCAGCTATTTCTAATGCATAACCCCAAAACGATAGTGGTAGATCGGTAAGAGACATCATGGATCGCACTATATCTAATAAAGTACGGTTATGACATTCGGACACACCATTACACTATGGTGTTCCAGGTGGCGTGAGTAGTGAAACTATTTCACATTGTTTGTAACTGAAGGCCAAACTCGTAACTCAAATACTCTTCTCTATGATCAGATCGTAGAAACTTTATTTTCTTGTTACGATGATTTTCCACTTCACTCTGAAATTCTTTGAACTATTCAAATGTTTCAGACTTGTGTTTCATCAAGTAGATATACTCATATCTGCTCAAATCATCTATGAAGATCAGAAAATAATGATACTTGTCGCGAGCCTCAATATTCATCGGACCACATACATCAGTATGTATGATTTCCAATAAATCTGTTGCTCGCTCCATTGTTCCGAAGAACAGAGTCTTAGTCATCTTGCCCATGAGGCATGGTTCGGAAGCATCAATTGATTCATAATCAAGTGATTCCAAAAGCCCATCAGCATGGAGTTTCTTCATGCGCTTTACACCAATATGACCTAAACGTCAGTGCCACAAATAAGTTGCACTATCATTATTAACTTTGCATCTTTTGGTTTCAATATTAAGATTATGTGTATCACTACGATCGAGATCCAATAAACTATTTTCATTGGGTGTGTAACCATATAAGGTTTTATTCATGTAAACAGAACAACAATTTATTCTCTTACTTAAATGAATAACCGTATTACAATAAACATGATCAAATCATATTCATGCTCAACGCAAACACCAAATAACACTTATTTAGGTTCAACACTAATCCCGAAATTATAGGGAGTGTGCGATGATGATCATATCAATCTTGGAACTACTTCCAACACACATCGTCACCTCACCCTTAACTAGTCTTTGTTCATTCTGCAACTCCCGATTCAAGTTACTAATCATAGTAACTGAACTAGTATCAAATACTAAGGGGTTGCTATAAACACTAGTAAAGTACACATCAATAACATGTATATCAAATATACTTATGTTCACTTTGCCATCCTTCTTATTCGCTAAATACTTGGGGCAGTTCCACTTTCAGTGATCAGTCCCTTTGCAGTAGAAGCACTTAGTCTCAGGCTTAGGATCAGACTTGGGCTTCTTCACTTGAGCAGCAACTTGCTTGCCGTTCTTCTTGAAGTTCCCCTTCTTCCCTTTGCCGTTTTCTTGAAACTAGTGGTCTCGTCAACCATCAACACTTGATGTTTTTCTTGATTTCTACCTTCGTCGATTTTAGCATCACGAAGAGCTTGGGAATTGTTTCCGTTATCCCTTGCATATTATAGTTCATCACGAAGTTCTACTAACTTGGTGATGGTGACGAGAGAATTCTGCCAATCACTATTTCATCTGGAAGATTAACTCCCACTTGATTCAAGCGATTGTAGTACCCAGACAATCTGAGCACATGCTCACTAGTTGAGCGATTCTCCTCCATCTTTTAGCTATAGAACTTGTTGGAGACTTCATATCTCTCAACTTGGGTATTTGCTTGAAATATTAACTTCAACTCCTGGAACATCTCATATGGTCCATGACGTTCAAAACGTCTTTGAAGTCCCGATTCTAAGCCATTAAGCATGGTGCACTAAACTATCAAGTAGTCATCATATTGAGCTAGCCAAACGTTCATAACGTCTGCATCTGCTCCTGCAATAGGTCTGTCACCTAGCGGTGCATCATGGACATAATTCTTCTGTGCAGCAATGAGGATAAACCTCAGATCACGGATCCAATCCGCATCATTGCTACTAACATCTTTCAACACAATTTTCTCTAGGAACATATCAAAATAAACACAAGGAAGCAACAACGCGAGCTATTGATCTAAAACATAATTTGCAAAATACTACCAGGACTAAGTTCATGATAAATTTAAGTTCAATTAATCATATTACTTAAGAACTCCCACTTAGATAGACATCCCTCTAATCCTCTAAGTGATCACGTGATCCAAATCAACTAAACCATGTCCGATCATCACGTGAGATGGAGTAGTTTCATTGGTGAACATCACTATGTTGATCATATCTACTATATGATTCATGCTCGACCTTTCGGTCTCCGTGTTACGAGGCCATATCTGTATATGCTTGGCTCGTCAAGTATAACCTGAGTATTTGTAAGTGCATCTAGTGCCACCCCTTGTTGGTTTTGGAGTATTGACGACAAACCTAGTTGAGGGACTAATGTGTTTGTGAGAATTGCAGGATAACACAGGTAGAAGTCCCTCATTGATTCGGTTTTCCTACCAGAGATGACCCCTAAAAATGTTTGAAGACATTGAAGACAAAGGTGGTATATGAAGATATTCACATTGAAGACTATGACAAGAGAAGACACCACATGAAGCCTATGGAGCTCGAAGACTTAGATCCTTCGCAGTTCTTTTTCATTTTTGTTGAGTCATAGGAACCACCGTACTGTTAAGTGGGGTCCAAGAGAACCAGTCAGAATGACTGAAGTGATGCCTAATTAAAAACCTATGTCTTCGAGTGAAGACTATGAGAGCTAATCTTGTCCAGAGTCGGACAAGTCAGCTTTGCTTGTAGCCCAAGTAAAGTTGTCGTGTGAGTTTGAAATCTGACCGTTGGAACACGTGTCAGTTCCTTAGTGACCCAGGGTCATTTCGGACAAATCAGGTCGGGTTGCCAAGTGGCTATAAATAGCCCACCCCCTACAACCATAAACGGTTGGCTGCTCAGATTCAGTGCACGGCTTTTGTCGTTTGAGAGCAACCCACCTCGAAGCCTTTGAGAGAGAATACCTAGCGAGGATAAATCCCTAACCACCCAGAGCCAAAGAGAATTGGGCATCACTTAAGTCTTCTTGTCTGAGTGATCTGAAGACTTATTACACTTGAGGACTGTGCATCCTCCAGCCGGTTAGGTGTCGCGTTCTGAGCATCCAAGAGACATTGTGGATTGCCGGTGAACGAAGTCTGTGAAGGTTTGGGAGTCTACCTTGAAGACTTACCAGAGTGATTGGGCGAGGTCTGTGTGACCTTAGCTCAAGGAGAATACGGTGAGGACTGGGTGTCCTGAGCTGCGTGTTCAGGACTGGGTGTCTGGGACTGTGTGTCCTAAGGTTTAAATATCTAGCCGCTCCAACCAGACGTACAGTTGTCACAGCAACTGGAACTGGTCCAACAAATCATTGTCTTCAACGAGTCACTGGTTTCATCTTCACTTCCCTTTCTTACTGTTACTCATTGTGAAGTCATTGCATGTTTGCTCTATCTTCTATCTTCACTGAGTGACTATGTGTTATGTTTGGCTTCACAATATCTTCCTACCTGATCCTTACTACACTGCAGCTATTTGTCATTGTGCTTTCACTCTATTGGATACTTGACCATGGCTTGCCTAGTGTAGTCTACCTTCCGCTGCATAGTAATAGGCATATCTCTACTATTTGTCTTCATAACTTCCACGTTTTGAAGACTTTCATAAAAATCGCCTATTCACCCCCCCCCCTCTAGTCGATATAACGCACTTTCAATTGGTATCAGAGCAAGGTGCTCCCTTGTTCTGTGTGATTCGGTTTAACCACCTGGAGTTTTAGCTATGTCGACTGCAGGGATAATTAAAGTCTCCGCTGCGTGCCCCGTCTTTGATGGAACTGAATATCCCTACTGGAAGAATAAGATGCGCATGCATCTTGAAGCCATTGACGTCGACCTATGGTATGTCGTCGAGAATGGCGTTCCCAAGGCTGGAGAAGGTGTCACTGCTGCTGATGTCAAGAAGTTCACTCAACTGGACTCTACTGCCAAGAATATCATCTGTGGTCATCTGACCAAAGGACAGTATGGCCGTGTGAGTGCCTTGAAGACATCCAAGCTAGTCTGGGACTGGCTCTCCAAGGTAAATGAAGGCATCTCAACCCAGAGAGATTAGAGAATCAGTGTCCTTCGCAACCTCTTCAACCGCTTCAAGCGAAATGACAATGAGAATGTCCAGCACACATTTGATCGACTCACTGACATCACAAATGAGCTTCAAGCCCTCGGCGCCACTGAGATCGCCAAACATGAAGTCGTCAAGACGCTGCTGAGATCACTTGATAGTTCATTTGACATCCTAGCCCTGATGATTCAAGAACGTCCTGATTTCAAGACACTCAATCCGTCTGACATACTTGAGAGGCTCAACACACATGAGTTTCAGCTTTCTGAGAAAAGAGATATCTACGGTCCAAACTATGGGCGAACTCGTGCCTTGAAGGCAAAAGCTATTTCCTCATCTGAAGAAGAATCTGACAGCAGTTCTGATGATCCTGAAGACATTGGAAGGGAACTTGCAATGCTTGTGAAGAAGTTCCAAAAATTCACCAAGAAGAAAGGCTTCAGAAAGTCTTCACGATCAAGCTCAAGGAATGATGAAGCTTCTGCTCATGACTACAAGAAGAAAACATGCCACAAGTGCAAGAAAACTGGACACTTCATCTCTGAGTGTCCACAGTGGGAAAATGAGAATAGAAAGAAGAAGAAGAGCAAGGAATATGACTCTGACGACAAGAAGAAGAAGAAATACTCAAAGTCTTCTTCCAAGTCTTCCTCAAAGTCTTCATCACAGAAGAAGAGCTCATCTGGCAAGGCATGTGCGTTTGTTGGCAAGGAAATGGATTCAGAGGAGGAGTCCGCTTCTGAGGAGGCAGAGGTGGAGTCTGAGGAGGAGTCTGATTCTGGCATTGCAAGTCTGGCTACAGCATACGTCGCCAAGTCCATCTTCAACACTGAAGACAATGACTTCATCACCGACGCCGATGCAAATAACAAGGACTACTCCGCTCCTACCTATTGCTTTATGGCACGCGGTGCCAAGGTAAACACACGCACTACTCACTATCAAACATCTAGTGACGATGACTCTGATTGTGGTTCGAAACCCAGCTACAAAACACTTGCTAAAATTGCAACTGAACAACAGAAAGCTATGGAACATATTCAAAAACTGTTAGACAGAAGCAATGATCTGTTGGGTGCTGAAATGACTCGATCTGAATCCTTAATTGAAGACATAAAAAATCTTCACGTTAAGTATCAGGAACTTGAGAGTCGTCATGATACTCTCTCAACAACTCATGAAAAGCTTTCCTATGATTATCTTCAAAGGAAGCAAGATCTTGAGAAATTGAGGGCGGCTCATGAAGATCTTCAAAAGGAAAACGAGTCACTTCGCACCAAAGAGATCAGTTCCGCTCAGGAAGGATTTGAACCACCATGTCTTAAATGCATTGAGCGTGATAATGCTGCTTTTGTTGCTGAATGTTCTACTGCTGCTGCTGCTGTTGCAATATCTTCAACTGTTGATGTGGTAACTAACCCCTCTGCTGAGGACACCACTGCTATTACTGATGAGAATGCTAGGTTGAAGACATTGCTTGAAACAGGGATGTACAGAAGTCTTAAAGGGCATCAGACATTATGTGATGTCCTCAAGAAGCAGATTCTGAACCGAAACCCTAGGAAAGAGGGTGTTGGGTTCGTAAGGAAAATGAATGCTGATGGCTCTTACTGGAAACCTGAGCAGTACCCCAAAACCACATGGGTTGCTGCAAAGGAACCTTCAGCAGATCCATCCAATCTATCTGGCTTCACTTGTGCTAACCCCATTGGTGAAGTGTTTGCCAGGTACATTGGTACTAACTACAGGAATGGACCGCCTATGAAGAAGATCTGGGTTCCGAAAAGGTGTCTGGAAAATCTTCCTCTGAATGTCTTCATGACACCTCGCATAAAGAAGACAAACCTCAGACCAAAGGCTTCATACGGTCCAAAGGCTTCATACAGACAGAGGACTCACCTGAGTCGCACTAATGCAAATGTTTTGCAGGGAAACCATACTCAGGCATATGAATATGAGAGTGGTTCATCAAACCGCCATGTTCATATGACCAAGAACTATTCTGCCTATTCTTATGAGTACTATTGTCTGCCTACTAGACTGTTTGCTAGGGCTCCAAAGCCAAAATTCTCAGATGCTGCACTTAGACTTATTGCTTCGAAGCCACCCTTGAAGATGTGGGTGGCTAAGAAAGCTTAACTCTCTTTTGCAGGGAAAGGTCTCCAGCAGAAAACCAAAGTCTTCTGACGCTATTGCTGGGGACCTTAAACATCTTGTAGGACGCAAGATCAAATGCCCGAATGGCATTACTATGTACTTCGTTCCTGAATCGCATGCTACTCTCCCTATTAGTCCTAATCTGGATCTAAGTTTTCATAACCCACTGGTTCGTCAAATGTTTTTGCTTCACAATTCTCTTCGTGAAGCCTATCCCCCTAACTGCACTGTAGGGTACGATACCAGCATCTTCAGAATGGATTATTGACTGTGGGTGTACAAATCACATGACCGGCAAAAGAAGCCTTCTTATGGACTCAACCTTACGTCCAACCGACAAGAGCCACATCACATTTGCTGACACTGGTAAAAGTAAGGTATTGGGTCTAGGTAGAGTTGCAATCTCAAGGGATCAACACATGGATAAAGTCATGCTTGTTGAATCCCTTGGCTTCAACTTAATGTCTGTCTCAATGCATTGCGACTTGAACATGATCGTAATATTTGGAAAATATCGTTACCTGGTACTAATGGATCTGACAAGTCTCTAGTGTTTGAAGGATATCGGAAAGATGATTTGTATGTGGTAGATTTCTCAGCAGGGCCACAGCTTGCAGTATGTCTTCTGGCAAAAGCTTCAGAATGCTGGCTCTGGCATCGGAGGCTTGGGCATGCTGGCTGTGACGCCCCCGATTCAATCGTACACTAATCATGCATGCAAACGTGTACGATCAAGATCAGGGACTCACGGGAAGATATCACAACACAACTCTAAAACATAAATAAGTCATACAAGCATCATAATACAAGCCAGGGGCCTCGAGGGCTCGAATACAAGTGCTCGATCATAGACGAGTCAGCGGAAGCAACAATATCTGAGTACAGACATAAGTTAAACAAGTTTGCCTTAAGAAGGCTAGCACAAACTGGGATACAGATCGAAAGAGGCGCAGGCCTCCTGCCTGGGATCCTCCTAAACTACTCCAGGTCGTCATCAGCGGGCAGCACGTAGTAGTAGGCACCTCCAGTGTAGTAGGGGTCGTCGTCGATGGTGGCGTCTGGCTCCTGGACTCCAGCATCTGGTTGCGACAACCAGAAAGAAAGGAAAGGGGAAAAAGGGGGGAGAAAGCAACCGTGAGTACTCATCCAAAGTACTCGCAAGCAAGGAACTACACTACATATGCATGGGTATATGTGTAAGGAGGCCATATCAGTGGACTGAACTGCAGAATGCCAGAATAAGAGGGGGATAACTAATCCTGTCGAAGACTACGCTTCTCGCAGCCACCGTCTTGCATCAAGTAGAAGAGAGTAGATTGAAGTCCTTCAAGTAGCATCTCCAAGTAGCATCTCAATAGCATAATCCTACCCGGCGATCCCCTCCTCATATCCCTGAGGTAGAGCGACCACCGGTTGTATCTGGCACTTGGAAGGGTGTGTTTTATTAAGTATCCGGTTCTAGTTGTCATAAGGTCAAGGTACAACTCCAAGTCGTCCTGTTACCGAAGATCACGGCTATTCGAATAGATTAACTTCCCTGCAGGGGTGCACCACATAACCCAACACGCTTGATCCCATTTGGCCGGACACACTTTCCTGGGTCATGCCCGGCCGCGGAAGATCAACACGTCGCAGCCCCACCTAGGCAAAACAGAGAGGCCAGCACGCCGGTCTAAACCTAAGCGCACAGGGGTCTGGGCCCATCGCCCATAGCACACCTGCACGTTGCGTGGGCGGCCGGAAGCAGAACTAGCCCCCTTAATACAAGAGCAGGCTTACGTTCCAATCCGGCGCGCGCCGCTCCGTCGCTGACGTCTGAAGTGCTTCGGCTGATACCACGACGCCGGGATACCCATAACTACTCCCGCGTAGATGGTTAGTGCGTATAGGCTCGTAGCCAACTCAGATCAAATACCAAGATCTCGTTAAGCGTGTTAAGTATCCGCGAACGCCGAACAGGGCCAGGCCCACCTCTCTCCTAGGCGGTCTCAACCTGCCCTGCCGCTCCGCCTCAAAGATCCACTCGCGGGTGCTCCACCAGCCGACCCGACTTTAGTCTCCACATGTATCATGTATAAAGTATATAGTATATACCCGTGATCACCTCCCGAGTGATCACGGCCCAATAGTATAGCAAGGCAGACTGACAAGAATGTAGGGCCAATGATGATAAACTAGCATCCTATACTAAGCATTTAGGATTGCAGGTAAGGTATCAACAGATGTAGCAACAATGTCAGGCTATGCATCAGAATAGGATCAACGGAAAGCAGTAACAGGCTACACTACTCTAATGCAAGCAGTATAGAAGAGAATAGGCGATATCTGGTGATCAAGGGGGGGGGGCTTGCCTGGTTGCTCTGGCAAGAAGGAGGGGTCGTCAACTCCGTAGTCGAACTGGGCAGCAGCAGCGTCGGTCTCGTAGTCTACCGGAGAGAAGAGGGGGAAGAAACAATGAATACAATGCAAACAAATGCATATCGATGCATGACATGACAAGTAACGATGCTAGGTGTGCCCAATCGCGGTAGTAGGTGATACCGACGAAGGGGGGAAACATCCGGGAAAGTATTCCCGGTGTTTCGCGTTTTCGGACAGATGAACCGGAGGGGGAAAGTTGCGAGTTCGATAGGTTAGGGGTGTGTGGCGGACGAACGGACTGCGTATCCGGAATCGTCCCGTCGTTCTGAGCAACTTTCATGTTGAAAATATTTTAATCCGAGTTACGGATTAAAAGATATGATTTTCTAAAGATTTTATTAATTTCTGAAATTTAATTAATTATTTAATTAATTCGAAAATGGATTTATGACGTCAGCATGACGTCGTGCTGACGTCAGCAGTCAGCGTTGACCGTTTGACCTGGTCAACCTGACATGTGGGTCCCGTGGGACCCACCTGTCATACACTGTTAGGTTTAATTAGGGTTTAGTTTAATCCTAATTACAGTTTAATTAAAATTAACTAGTTAATTAAATTAATTAAACCGGATTAATTAACTTAATTAATTACTTAATTAATTAATTAATAGTTAATTTGTTAAACCATTTTTATTTTTATTAATTATATTTATTTTAATTTGCTTATTCATTCGGGACCCACATGTCATAGACACAGGGGGCGGCCACGTCAGCGTTGACCGGTTCAACAGGCCGGCCGGGCCCTTGGGGGCCCACGGGTCAGTGACCCACGCGGTGGCCCCAGGCCGGCCACGTCGGCGGGCGGCGTTGACGCGCCGGCGGCGACCTCCAGGACGGCGGCGCGGCACGTGACCTCACCGGAAACGCGCCACAGGGCACGGCTGAGGGTGTCTGGGGG
Organism: Triticum aestivum; assembly: GCF_018294505.1. Classification (NCBI taxonomy): domain Eukaryota; kingdom Viridiplantae; phylum Streptophyta; class Magnoliopsida; order Poales; family Poaceae; genus Triticum; species Triticum aestivum. The sequence goes on from NC_057803.1 coordinate 630,209,278, forward strand.
CTCTACGGGACGGGCGCGGTGCGCCGCGTCCGATGGTGGCCGTGGTTGGCGCGGGGGTGGCCGGAGTTGAGCGCATCGAGCTCATCGGCGGCGAGGCGCTTCGGGCGGGGTACGGGAACGGGGCTAAGGGGCGCAGGGGGCGTGGCCAGGGACGGGGCGAGAGGGAGGCGCGGGGTGCGGCAGTGCGCAACCCGGCGTGGCGGCGACGGCGGCCCTCGGGCGCGGGCGTGCTCGCCGGGGCCGCGGCTCGGTGGTGGCGATAAGGGGCGCGGCCGGCATGGCGGACGCGAGCCCGTCCAGAGCTCGGGGCGTGGCGACCGCGGGCGCCGGAGCGCGTCGAGCGGCGACGGCCGGGGCGAACTAGGGGGAGAGGGGGACCGAAGGGGGGCAGCTCACGGGGGGGGGGGGGGCGTAGGGTCTATGCAGAGGGCTCGGGGACGGTCGGGGAGGACCGGCGGGGAGGAGGTCGAGGCGGCGGCCGTCCGGCGATGTGGTCCCGGCGTCGGGGTCAACGGGATCGGGGCCGATCCCGATCCGGATCGGTGAGGGAGGAGAAGGGGATCGAGGGGGAGTGGGGGGAGGCGTCGGCTAGGGTTTCGCCGCCCGGGGGGGTTATGGGAGTGAGGGGGGCCGGATGGGCCAATGGGCCGGTCGGCTGGGCCGGTTGGCCCAGTTGGCCAGAGGGTTTTCCCCCTGTAGTTATTAGGTTTATTTTCCTTTTCTTATTTTTCCTTTTTTTTTAATTCATTTTAAAATATTCAGACACTTTATAAAAATGTGTGCACCCCACCATAATTAACCTTGTAATATTTGACAACCCCCGAACATTTTAGTTTGATTTTTTTGAAAACTTTTATTGCCATCATAATTTTGAATTGAATTTCGAAACCGTTTTGATTTAACCCGAGATTAACTACAGTGACAGAGGTGACGTGGCACCATCAACGTGAGTTTACTGTAGCATGATTATCCGGGCGTTACAAATCTCCTCCACTACAAGAAATCTCGTCCCGAGATTTAGGAGGTAGAAGGAAACAGTGCGGGGTATTCATCACGAAGACGATCCTCGCGTTCCCAGGTGGCTTCGTCTTCAGAGTGATTCGACCACTGGACCTTGAGGAACTTGATCGCCTTCTGACGTGTGCGGCGTTCAGCTTGGTCGAGAATGCGGACCGGATGCTCTTTATAGGAGAGGTCCTGTTGCAATTCGAGCACTTCATGGTCCACTGCTCGGATTGGGTCCTTGAAGCAGCGTCGGAGTTGTGACACGTGGAACACATCGTGAACCTGAGAAAGGTTCGACGGAAGCTCCAGTTGATATGCCACCTTTCCACGCCTCTCGAGAATAGTGAATGGGCCAATATAGCGAGGAGCTAGCTTGCCCTTGATCCCGAAGCGGTGAGCACCCTTCATTGGTGTAACGCGAAGATAGGCCTTTTCGCCAGGTTGATAGACCATGTCTTTATGATGACGGTCATAATTACTCTTTTGACGTGACTGAGCAGTCTTGAGATTCTCGCGAATAATGCGGACTTGTTCTTCGGCATGTTGGATAATATCCGGACCGAAGAGTGGACGTTCCCCAGTTTCTGACCAGTTCAGAGGGGTTCGGCACTTTCGTCCATATAACACTTCGAAGGGGGCCATCTTCAGACTAGCTTGATAGCTATTATTATAAGAGAACTCAGCATACGGGAGAGATTCCTCCCATTTCTTGCCGAAGGAAATAACACAAGCTCGAAGCATGTCTTCGAGAACTTGGTTGATACGTTCAACTTGCCCTTGTGACTGCGGATGAAACGCAGTGCTGAAAGACAGATGAGTGCCCATAGCTTCTTGGAAACTTGCCCAGAATCTTGAAGTGAATAAACTGCCACGGTCTGAACTGATAACCAGTGGAATACCGTGAAGCGAAACAATTCTGGACATGTAGAGAGTTGCAAGCTGACTAGCAGTGATCGTTTCTTTGACCGCCAGAAAATGTGCAACCTTAGAAAGTCGGTCAATGACGACAAGAATAGCATCATTACCCTTTTGCGATTTGGGAAATCCAGTAACGAAGTCCATCTCGACATGGTCCCATTTCCATTCAGGAATAGATATAGGTTGCAGAGTTCCAGTAGGCCTTTGATGTTCTGCTTTGATACGACGGCAAACGTCACATTCAGCAACATAACGAGCAATGTCTTGCTTCATGTTAGACCACCAGAATCTCTGGCGGATGTCTTGGTACATCTTTGTACTACCAGGGTGGATACATAGAGGCGTATCATGAGCTTCTTTCATAACCTCCTGAGTCATATTCAGGTTTTCCTTCTTACACGGCACCACTAGGCGGCCTTTGAAGTACAAGGCGCCATCATCAGCAATAGTGAAGGATGAGGGACTTCCTTCTTTGAGGTCTTGCTTAATCTTGTAGACTTCAGAGTCAAATCCCTGCATTGTCTTTATGGTGCCCACGAGATCGGGTTCAACAGCCAGGGTATAGAGGGAACCCTGGGAAACAACACGGAGATTCATCTTGCGGAACTCCGGAGGAGGGGGAGCGAGTGCACCCGGAGGAACAATATGGAGGTTTAGCTTTCTGAATTCTTCAACAAGTGAGGGCTGAACTTTGTGAACCTGGAGGTGGTTGCAGTAAGACTTGCGGCTCAAGGCATCAGCCATTACATTAGCCTTGCCTGGTGTATAGGAAATACCCAAATCAAAGTCTGCAACAGTCTCCATCCATCTCTGCTGACGGAGGTTCAGGTCTGGCTGAGTAAACAGATACTTCAGACTTTGGTGGTCAGTGAAGATCTCGCAACGATTACCGAGTAGGTAATGTCGCCACTGTTTTAGCGCATGAATGACAGCAGCAAGTTCGAGGTCGTGAACTGGGTAGTTCTCTTCGTGAGGGCGCAATTGCCGAGAGGCATAAGCAACCACTTTGCGCTCTTGCATTAGGACACAGCCTAATCCTTGACGGGAAGCGTCGCAGTAAATGATGAAGTCCTTCTTAGTATCAGGAGGAGCTAGTACTGGGGCAGAAGTCAACTTGTCCTTGAGTGCCTGGAAACTTTCCTGACATTTATCTGTCCATTGGAACTTGACGCCCTTATGCAATAGGTTAGTCAGAGGCCTGGCAATCTTGGAGAAGTTCTCGACGAATCGACGGCAGTAGCTGGCGAGACCGAGAAAACTTCTGACTTGCTTAACGTTCTTCGGAGGAGTCCAATCGAGAATAGCCTGAACTCGTTCAGGGTTGACGGCAATACCATCCTTAGAGATGACATGCCCGAGATAGGTTACTTCGGGAAGCCAGAATTCACACTTGGAGAACTTGGCATATAGCTGATGCTCTCGTAGCTTTTCCAGCACAAGACGAAGATGTTCAGCATGTTCTTCTTCACTCTTGGAAAATATCAGGATATCATCCAGATAAACCACGACGAACTTGTCGAGGTAATCCATGAATATATAGTTCATCAGGCGAGAGAAGGTGGCTGGAGCATTGGTTAAGCCGAAAGACATGACGGTGTACTCGTATGAACCATAACGAGTCACAAAGGCGGTCTTGGGGATATCCTCCTCACGAACACGGATCTGGTGGTAACCCAACCTCAAGTCGAGTTTAGAGAACACTGATGAACCAGCCAGTTGATCATACAGATCATTGATCCGAGGAAGAGGATACTTATTCTGAATGGTAGCTTGGTTTATAGGACGGTAGTCTTGGACCAATCGGTTTGTCCCATCTTTCTTCTTGACAAAGAGAGAAGGTGCTCCCCAAGGAGAGCAACTTGGGCGAATGAAACCACTTCGAAGAGATTTATCGATTTCCTCCTTAAGCTCAAGGAGTTCATGCGGCGGCATCTTGTAGGGTCGCTTGGCTATAGGAGTAGTGCCTGGTTTCAAGTCGATGACGAATTCGACAGCTCTAGCGGGGGAATCCCTGGGAGTTCTTCTGGAAAGACGTCGAGGAAGTCACGCACGACGGGAATGTTTTCAATGCCCTCGAGTGGTGCGGCGTTCAATGCATTCAATGCATAGAGCCTTACCTCGGCATTCTTAACCAGATGGGCATTGTAGCTTATTATCTCATCAGAAGGGTGTAGCAGATGGACGGTCTTGGTGGCGCAAACGATAGAAGCAGTATGCGCCTTTAACCAATCCATTCCCAGAATGAGGTCAATGCTACAGGACTTCAGTACGATGGGAGAGACAAGGAATTCCAGTCCTTCGATTTCTACAGGGACGTCGTTGCAAATCATGGAGGTTCGACATTGGCCCGCAGGAGTGTGTACTAATAGTGAAGCATTCATGTCCTCACATTTAATGTCGTGCAAGCATGCAAAATCTTCTGACATGAATGAATGCGATGCACCTGTATCGAATAAAACAGATGCAGGTACTGAATTTACGAGGAGTGTACCCATCACAGTAGCAGGCTGGTCTTGAGCTTCATTCAGATCAACGTGGTTGGCATGAACACGGCCATAAGACTTGGCATTGTTATTGCGGGTCTGGTTGTTTCCACGGCCAGCGGCTGGAAGGGCCAGTTGATTCTGATTCTGAATGCAATCCCTAGCACGGTGACCTGGTTGACCACACTTGTAGCACAGGCCATTATTGGGAGTGGGAACAGGAACTTGGGGTGGCGGAGCTGGAAGCCTTGGCTGCCTAGTTGGAGCAGTAGGCAGACGAGGTGCAGCGTAAGACTGCCTTGGGGCTGGTGCATTTGGACGGTACATGCTGTTCGGGATCCATATCTTACGCTTCTGCGAGGGCGGGCCCGAAGATGAGCCCGTGTCACGGTTGCGCCTTTGAGAGCTCTGGTGTTCTTGCAGACCAGTCTCAACATTGATGGCCTTATTCACCAAGGTGGCGAAATCAGCAAAGTCGTGCACTAGAAGTGCGAGCTTGATGTCAGCTTGAAGGCCGTCACGGAACTTCTCCTGCCTACGTGCATCAGTTGCAATGTCCTCTTCAGCATAGCGAGACAAGTCCAGAAACTCCGCTGATAAGCTTCAACAGTCTTGTTGCCTTGGGTGAGGTTGCGAAACTCACGCTTCTTCCGGTCCATGACTCCTTGTGGGATGAAGCGGGCACGGAAAGCAGCCTGGAAGTCTGGCCAGGTGATGATTGTTCCAACTGGCAGAGTACGCCTGTGGCTGTCCCACCATTGAGCTGCGGGTCCCTTCAGGAAGAAGGAAGCAAAAGTGACATAGCTGGCAGGGGCTACATCAGCAGACTCCATCTCATAGGTGATGTCACGGAGCCAGTCATCAGCATCCAGCGGCTGGGTTGAGCTGCGGTACACACTTGGGTTGAGGCGTATGAAATCCTGCAGAGTTGTTGTGTTTGGATGCTGGTTCATATTGGGGCGAGGAAACTGAGCCATCACGTTTTCCATGAACTGGCGATTCATCTCAAGCTGTTGGATCATACCAGCCATGTACTCAGGCGGTGGTGGGAAGTTGCCACCACGACCACGACCAGCTGGTCTAACCATCCTGCTAGTATATAACAGGGGTAGCTCAGTATTGAGAAATTTGCATAGACAAGAATCATTCATGATGAAACATGCATAATGAAAGGAGCACGACAGATACCACATAGATAGTCGGCATAACTTACAAAAGGGGTCGGACATAGAGCTTCAGTACACAGAGTCCAGTACATAGACTAAGTCATTATAGGCGGCACGCAGGCTCGCGAATGCATCTAATACTAATGAGCAAGACTACATCAGTCCCAGGAGGTACTGTGAAGGTAGCTGTAACCTGACAGCTGGTAGTGAGGCAACGGATAGTCCTCCACGTCAGTGGCCTGGGGGCCGCGGATACTCTGGTGTAGAACCCGACGCTCAGGTGGCAGAAGAGGACCAAGTGCGGGAGAGTAGCCTCCCACCTCTGGCCATCCGACACCGTGGGGCATCACGGTCCTGGCTGGGTAGATCGCAGAACGCGGCAGCTGTCCAGACCGGACAAAGGGGTGCAACAGTGTCAGAGCCCTGTAAAGGTGCTGACGAGTGGTGTACAACTCGTGGCGAAGAGCTCTGTTAGCTCGGTCCAGCCCATCAGCATGCAGAACCAGGCGCTGATGGTGGAAGGGCTCTCGGGTGACGGTGGAGTAGGCGGCAGTGTAGTATCCCTCCGCGCCAACGTCAGATGCGATAGGAATGTGTCTGAAAGGGGAAGTGTCCAACGCCTGATACTCTCCACGAAGACGTGTCAGAGCAGCATGAGCAGCATCGTGGACTGCCATCTCGATGGTCACTCCAACACCATGAGCGGTGTGCAGCACGGTAGTGGACTCATACTCCCGAGAGTAGAGGTGGACGATGGCACGGTACTGCTCCTGGTTAAAGTCCTGGTACTCCTCGTAGACGGTGTACTCAGGGTGCCAGCGATAACCCAGATAGGTCATCATATCAGCTAGCACAGCAGGTGATCCTGAGGCACCAATGGCCGCAGTGTGGCGCACGACCTGCCTCGTGGGTTCCATCTGAAAACAAAGATGTTTCAATGGAGTCAAATGACAACATGGGCACTATTCAAAATGCTATCCTGCAGAATAACTATGGCTTATCCAACTTTGGGGTGAACGTGGTAACGGGATCCTAATGTCAGAGTTAGTAAATTCGTTTAACCCGAGTAGAAAAGAGTTCAGAGTCCCAGAGTAAAGGTCGAGGAGTAAAAGATCCTAGTACCACCCGATGGCTACGTGGGCCCGTAAGGCACACAGCCAAGTTAGTAAAAGTTTTTGTAATGTCTAGACTCGACTTCGGCCAAGGAGTGTGGAAGGGGGATTCCTACAGGCAGTCGGCTCTGATACCAACTTGTGACGCCCCCGATTCAATCGTACACTAATCATGCACGCAAACGTGTACGATCAAGATCAGGGACTCACGGGAAGATATCACAACACAACTCTAAAACATAAATAAGTCATACAAGCATCATAATACAAGCCAGGGGCCTCGAGGGCTCGAATACAAGTGCTCGATCATAGACGAGTCAGCGGAAGCAACAATATCTGAGTACAGACATAAGTTAAACAAGTTTGCCTTAAGAAGGCTAGCACAAACTGGGATACAGATCGAAAGAGGCGCAGGCCTCCTGCCTGGGATCCTCCTAAACTACTCCAGGTCGTCATCAGCGGGCAGCACGTAGTAGTAGGCACCTCCAGTGTAGTAGGGGTCGTCGTCGATGGTGGCGTCTGGCTCCTGGACTCCAGCATCTGGTTGCGACAACCAGAAAGAAAGGAAAGGGGAAAAAAGGGGGGAGAAAGCAACCGTGAGTACTCATCCAAAGTACTCGCAAGCAAGGAACTACACTACATATGCATGGGTATATGTGTAAGGAGGCCATATCAGTGGATTGAACTGCAGAATGCCAGAATAAGAGGGGGATAACTAATCCTGTCGAAGACTACGCTTCTCGCAGCCACCGTCTTGCATCAAGTAGAAGAGAGTAGATTGAAGTCCTCCAAGTAGCATCTCCAAGTAGCATCTCCAATAGCATCCATAGCATAATCCTACCCGGCGATCCCCTCCTCATATCCCTGAGGTAGAGCGACCACCGGTTGTATCTGGCACTTGGAAGGGTGTGTTTTATTAAGTATCCGGTTCTAGTTGTCATAAGGTCAAGGTACAACTCCAAGTCGTCCTGTTACCGAAGATCACGGCTATTCGAATAGATTAACTTCCCTGCAGGGGTGCACCACATAACCCAACACGCTTGATCCCATTTGGCCGGACACACTTTCCTGGGTCATGCCCGGCCGCGGAAGATCAACACGTCGCAGCCCCACCTAGGCAAAACAGAGAGGCCAGCACGCCGGTCTAAACCTAAGCGCACAGGGGTCTGGGCCCATCGCCCATAGCACACCTGCACGTTGCGTGGGCGGCCGGAAGCAGAACTAGCCCCCTTAATACAAGAGCAGGCTTACGTTCCAATCCGGCGCGCGCCGCTCCGTCGCTGACGTCTGAAGTGCTTCGGCTGATACCACGACGTCGGGATACCCATAACTACTCCCGCGTAGATGGTTAGTGCGTATAGGCTCGTAGCCAACTCAGATCAAATACCAAGATCTCGTTAAGCGTGTTAAGTATCCGCGAACGCCGAACAGGGCCAGGCCCACCTCTCTCCTAGGCGGTCTCAACCTGCCCTGCCGCTCCGCCTCAAAGATCCACTCGCGGGTGCTCCACCAGCCGACCCGACTTTAGTCTCCACATGTATCATGTATAAAGTATATAGTATATACCCGTGATCACCTCCCGAGTGATCACGGCCCAATAGTATAGCAAGGCAGACTGACAAGAATGTAGGGCCAATGATGATAAACTAGCATCCTATACTAAGCATTTAGGATTGCAGGTAAGGTATCAACAGATGTAGCAACAATGTCAGGCTATGCATCAGAATAGGATCAACGGAAAGCAGTAACAGGCTACACTACTCTAATGCAAGCAGTATAGAAGAGAATAGGCGATATCTGGTGATCAAGGGGGGGGGGCTTGCCTGGTTGCTCTGGCAAGAAGGAGGGGTCGTCAACTCCGTAGTCGAACTGGGCAGCAGCAGCGTCGGTCTCGTAGTCTACCGGAGAGAAGAGGGGGAAGAAACAATGAATACAATGCAAACAAATGCATATCGATGCACGACATGACAAGTAACGATGCTAGGTGTGCCCAATCGCGGTAGTAGGTTATACCGACGAAGGGGGGAAACATCCGGGAAAGTATTCCCGGGGTTTCGCGTTTTCGGGCAGAGGAACCGGAGGGGAAAGTTGCGAGTTCGATAGGTTAGGGGTGTGTGGCGGACGAACGGACTGCGTAACCGGAATCGTCCCGTCGTTCTGAGCAACTTTGATGTTGAAAATATTTTAATCGGAGTTACGGATTAAGAGATATGATTTTCTAAAGATTTTATTAATTTCTGAAATTTAATTAATTATTTATTTAATTCGAAAATGGATTTATGACGTCAGCATGACGTCGTGCTGACGTCAGCAGTCAGCGTTGACCGTTTGACCTGGTCAACCTGACATGTGGGTCCCGTGGGACCCACCTGTCATACACTGTTAGGTTTAATTAGGGTTTAGTTTAATCCTAATTACAGTTTAATTAAAATTAACTAGTTAATTAAATTAATTAAACCGGATTAATTAACTTAATTAATTAATTAATAGTTAATTTGTTAAACCATTTTTATTTTTATTAATTATATTTATTTTAATTTGCTTATTCATTCGGGACCCACATGTCATAGACACAGGGGGCGGCCACGTCAGCGTTGACCGGTTCAACAGGCCGGCCGGGCCCTTGGGGGCCCACGGGTCAGTGACCCACGCGGTGGCCCCAGGCCGGCCACGTCGGCGGGCGGCGTTGACGCGCCGGCGGCGACCTCCAGGACGGCGGCGCGGCACGTGACCTCACCGGAAACGCGCCACAGGGCACGGCTGAGGGTGTCTGGGGGCTCTACGGGACGGGCGCGGTGCGCCGCGTCCGATGGTGGCCGTGGTTGGCGCGGGGGTGGCCGGAGTTGAGCGCATCGAGCTCATCGGCGGCGAGGCGCTTCGGGCGGGGTACGGGAACGGGGCTAAGGGGCGCAGGGGGCGTGGCCAGGGACGGGGCGAGAGGGAGGCGCGGGGTGCAGCAGTGCGCAATCCGGCGTGGCGGCGACGGCGGCCCTCGGGCGCGGGCGTGCTCGCCGGGGCCGCGGCTCGGTGGTGGCGATAAGGGGCGCGGCCGGCATGGCGGACGCGAGCCCGTCCAAATCTCGGGGCGTGGCGACCGCGGGCGCCGGAGCGCGTCGAGCGGCGACGGCCGGGGCGAACTAGGGGGAGAGGGGGACCGAAAGGGGGGGCAGCTCACGGGGGGGCGTAGGGTCTATGCAGAGGGCTCGGGGACGGTTGGGGAGGACCGGCGGGGAGGAGGTCGAGGCGGCGGCCGTCCAGCGATGTGGTCCCGGCGTCGGGGTCAACGGGATCGGGGCCGATCCCGATCCGGATCGGTGAGGGAGGAGAAGGGGATCGAGGGGGAGTGGGGGGAGGCGTCGGCTAGGGTTTCGCCGCCCGGGGGGTTATGGGAGTGAGGGGGGGCGGATGGGCCAATGGGCCGGTCGGCTGGGCCGGTTGGCCCAGTTGGCCAGAGGGTTTTCCCCCTGTAGTTATTAGGTTTATTTTCCTTTTCTTATTTTTCCTTTTCTGTTTTAATTCATTTTAAAATATTCAGACACTTTATAAAAATGTGTGCACCCCACCATAATTAACCTTGTAATATTTGACAACCCCCGAACATTTTAGTTTGATTTTTTTGAAAACTTTTATTGCCATCATAATTTTGAATTGAATTTCGAAACCGTTTTGATTTAACCCGAGATTAACTACAGTGACAGAGGTGACGTGGCACCATCAACGTGAGTTTACTGTAGCATGATTATCCGGGCATTACACTGGCATGAGGAACCTCCACACCCTTTCAAAGAAGAAGCATGTCATAGGCATCGAAGGCGTCAAGTTTAAGAAAGATCACCTATGCGGTGCCTGTGAAGCAGGGAAGATGACAAGGGCCAAACATCCCTCGAAGACAATCATGACCACTACTCGACCCTTCGAACTGCTTCACATGGATCTTTTTGGTCCCACTCACTACTCAACTTTTACCACTACTGCTTGCCTCTATGGCTTTGTCATAGTTGATGATTACTCTAGATACACTTGGGTGCACATAATCCTTTACAAGACTGAAGTGCAGGATGTCTTCAGGCGCTTCGCCAATCGAGCTATGAACAATTGCGGCGCCAAGATAAAGCACATCAGAAGTGACAATGGCACTGAATTCAAGAACACTGGACTTGATACATATCTTGATACCTTGGGCATCACACATGAATTCTCATCCATGTACACGCCACAGCAGAATGGCGTCGTCGAACGCAAGAACAGAACACTCATTGAGATGGCCAGAATGATGCTAGATGAATACAAGACTCCAAGAAAATTCTGGCCTGAAGCCATTGACACTGCATGCCATACAATCAATCGTGTTTATCTTCACAAGCTTCTGAACAAGACATCTTATGGACTCCTAACTGGCAAGAAGCCAAATGTCAGTTACTTCAGAGTATTTGGCGCAAGGTGCTGGATCAAGGACCCACACCACACCTCAAAGTTTGCACCAAAAGCACATGAGGGTTTTATGCTTGGATATGGAAAGGATTCGCACTCCTACAGAGTCTTCAATCTCTTTCATTACAAAGTGGTTGAAATAGTGGATGTGCGGTTCGATGAGACTAATGGTTCACAAAGAGGGCAACTGCCAAATGTGCTAGATGAAGTTCCATCCAGTGAATCAATCAAGCTAATGGGAACTGGAGAGATTATACCTTCTGAAGCTCATCCTAAAGAAGAACTTATCATCTCAGCATTTGGTCCACATGAAGACTATGCTCAGCCTGAAGACATTCCTCCCAACAACAACACAGATCAGCAAGAGCAAAGTCTTCGCCCTGTACATCCTCATGTTGCCAATGAAGTGCAGATTGAGAGAATAATTGACAGCATCAATGCACCTGGTCCACTCACTCGTTCAAGGGCAACTCAGCTGGCAAATTTCTGTGGGCACTTCGCATTCGTCTCAATTACAGAACCCAAGAAAGTTGAAGAAGCCTTCATGGAACCTGAATGGATTCAAGCTATGCAAGAAGAGCTTCAACAGTTCGAGCTGAACAATGTAGGGAACTGGTTAAGCGTCCTAATCCACGGAAGCACAATGTAATAGGCACCAAATGGATATACCGCAACAAGCAAGATGAGCATGGTCAAATTTTCAGAAACAAAGCTCGTCTCGTTGCTCAAGGATATACTCAAGTGGAAGGCATTGATTCCGATGAAACATTTGCTCCTGTGGCTAGACTTGAAGCCATACGTATACTGCTGGCCTATGCAAATCATCATAACATACTTCTATATCAAATGGATGTGAAGAGTGCCTTTCTCAATGGCAAGATTGAAGAAGAAGTGTATGTTGCACAACCGCCTGGGTTTGAAGATCCAAAACATCCTAACATGGTATACAAGCTCAACAAGGCACTGTATGGCCTCAAACAAGCCCCTCGGGCCTGGTATGACACACTCAAATATTTCCTGAAGAGCAAAGGCTTCATACCTGGTTCCCTAGACCCCACTCTCTTCACGAAGACATATGATGGTGAACTATTTGTGTGCCAAATATATGTGGATGACATTATCTTCGGCTGCACCAATCAGAAGTACAGTGAAGAGTTTGGCTATATGATGCAAGAGCAATATCATATGTCTATGATGGGGGAGCTGAAGTTCTTCCTCGGTCTTCAAATACGACAACAGCGCAACGGCATCTTCATATCTCAAGAGAAGTATCTCAAAGAGTGCCTGAAGAAGTTTGGTATGCAAGACTGCAAAGGCTTCACAACACCAATGCCAGCCAAACATCATCTGGGTCCCGACGACAATGGTAAAGAGTTCGATCAAAAGGTATACCGCTCCATGATTGGTTCTTTGCTTTATTTATGTGCATCTAGGCCAGATATTATGCTTAGTGTTTGCATGTGTGCTCGATTTCAAGCGGCACCAAAGGAGTCGCATCACTTAGCTGTGAAGCGAATTCTTCAATATTTGGCTCACACCCCAACTCTAGGATTATGGTATCCAAAGGGCTCAGAGTTTGATCTGGTTGGATTCTCGGATGCTGATTATGCTAGTGACAAGGTTGATTGGAAGTCAACATCAGGCACATGCCACTTTCTGGGACGATCACTTGTATGTTGGTCTTCAAAGAAGCAGAACTATGTATCCCTCTCCACTGCTGAATCAGAATACATTGCTGCTGGATCTTGCTGCGCTCAGCTTCTGTGGATGAAGCAAACTCTCAAGGACTATGGCATTCATCTGAAGCAAGTGCCACTTTACTGCGACAACGAAAGCGCCATCAAGATTGCCAACAACCCAGTTCAGCACTCGAAGACAAAGCACATAGAAATTCGTCATCACTTTCTCAGAGATCATGTTGTGAAGGAAGATATTGATATCATACACGTCAACACTGAAGAGCAATTGGCAGATATCTTCACCAATCCCTTGGATGAGAAGATATTTTGCAAGTTACGGTGTGAGCTAAATATCCTGGAATCCTCAAATGTCCTGTGATCAGGCACACATCCTAACACTTATGCATATTGATGACTTAGATGTGCAACACACGAAGTAACGTATATCTTCAATCAATGAAGACATACATTCAAGTGTGAATACATTAATGCGGAATTTGGTTTCGGAGCGCCACGATAATTGTGCGCCGTGTCTGGGTCTAATACTTCCTATACGGTGGGTAACGCCACCACCAAACGGCCTATTTTGAAGTGTTTCACTCATGGCGTTACCTTGCAATGTCTTCACATTTGGTTTGGCTTCAATCTCAACATGTCTTCATGATTATCTTCACTATGTTGATTGTATAGATATATATACTAGTGTTCCGTCCTCTACAGCATTCACTTATAGCTATGTCTTCTTGTTTGAATCTTTTGAACTAAGTGAATGTGATCGGACCCTAACCTCTCTATGCTTTCTATCTCAAATTCTATCTCTCCAAGTCATATGCATTCTATTGAAACTGTCGAATGTCTTCTCTACGCCCTTGACAGCAGAAGACACAGAGACAACCTTTAAGTCTGTTTTCAATGCTCATTCATCCACATGAAATCCGAAGAAGTAGGAACGACCACCCGACAATCCAGGCGTGCGTGGGACGTGGAACAAATCCCAAAATTCCGCATGATGGCCACGTGTTACTCAGATGTGAATCGCCAGGGGCACCTGTGTAATAGTGCAGTGCCGCCCCTGTACCTATAAATACACACTCACAGCGGTCATTATCTCTTCTTCCACCCTCGCACGAACCCTAGAGCCACCGCTAGCCCTCGACGACGCCGGCGACGAAGCGCTTCGCTGCCGCAACCTCTCTGACGCCGTCTTCACGCTGATCGCGGACATCGTCCTCTCCGCCGTCGCCGTAGGTGTCCTCCGTCGCCAAGTTAGGGCACGGAAGATTAAATTGCTCGGCCTCATCTCCCACTCCGTCTAGCAGTTCCCAGTGTGGTAAATAAAACTTCTTTTTACGGCCCCTTTTGATCCTATGGCTTTGTCACCTTCTACCATAAGAAGTTTCTATTCACACAAGTTAGATAAGTTAGATCTCCCTCATACTGCATCTCATAACATGCCTGGTATATTCACTTGTGCTTCACAAAGTAGTTAGATTCCTCACTTGTACTGATCTGTGGGTTCGTACAAATCTGGAACTAACTTCTTACCTATGAGTGAATGTCTTCGCACGATGAGGTCAATGTCTTTTGAGAATGCATATGACCTCTTCCCCTTCCCTCGCACCTTAATGCTGTCACAGGTACATGTCCGTGGGAGAATCCTTTGGTTCTCATAGTCTGCATTCATTTGCAGAATTCTTACAGCATCACATAAATTCTCCTGAAGCCAGTTCCTGTTAGTCCAGCAAGAGAAAGCCTTTGAAGCCTTTGAACGTCTTGAAGCCTTTCAAGTTAAAGTTTATGGCTTCAGAGAAAGCAGCAAGGAAGGGGGGCAGATAGCGTCGTGGCAGAACATCCAGAGATCTGCCAGATGAACATGCAGAAATGTACAAGACAGATCCTGAAGAGGATTACAGTCAGCGCAAGACCCGAATCCAATGGATTCGACGATATTGGGCAGAACAATGGTTCAAATACCGCTTCGTAACCCAAGAGTACGCTGAGAAAAGTGCCATCAAAAGACCATGGGGAGACATCCTATACAAGAATCTTCTACCCAGGTCCAGAGGTGAAGCCATTGCCCAAAGCTTCTATCCATGCATGGTCCGTGGGCCACAGCCTAATGATGCACATCCGTCGTCGCTACTCTGGTGTCGTGACGACCATCTGTTCAAGCACAACTTCCAGTTTGCCCAAAACTCAGCGAAGCAGAACAAGAAGAAATTTGGGTTAGACTTCAACCCTGGTCCCTCAGCACCAAGGGCAGATGGCACACGAGAAGCAGAACCCAATGTCATCGGTCCTTATGCCAACCTTGAAGGCCTCATCACCCGCATCTTAGTTCAAGGGACTGCAGTGAATGAGCCCCAGCTGACTCTGAATCAGAAGAAGCTCCTGCAGTGCTGAAGCCAAAGAAGATGAAGAAGCCTAAAGCTTCAAAGCCTGCCCCTTCACCCAAAATTTCAAGGGAGAAGCTGTTGGGGAACGTAGAAATTTCAAAAAAATTCCTACGCACACGCAAGATCATGGTGATGCATAGCAACGAGAGGGGAGAGTGTGATCTACGTACCCTTGTAGATCAACAGCGGAAGCGTTGACGCAACGTAGAGGAAGTAGTTGTACGTCTTCCCGATCCGACCGATCCAAGCACCGTTACTCCGGCACCTCCGAGTTCTTAGCACACGTACAGCTCGATGACGCTCCCCGGGCTCCGATCCAGCAAAGCTTCGGGGATGAGTTCCGTCAGCACAACGGCGTGGTGACGATGATGATGTTCTACCGACTCAGGGCTTCGCCTAAGCACTAGAACGATATGATCGAGGTGGAATATGGTGGAAGGGGGCACCGCACACGGCTAAGGAACGATCCCGAGGATCAACTTGTGTGTTCTAGGGTGCCCCCTTGCCTCCGTATATAAAGGATCCAAGAGGGGGGGTGCGGTCGGCCCTATGGAGGCGCGCAGGAGGAGTCCTACTCCTACCAGGAGTAGGACTCCCCCCCCCCTTCCTTGTCCAAGTAGGAGAGGTGGAAGGAGAGGAGGAAAGGGGGGGCGGCGCCCCTCCCTCCTTGTCCAATTCGGACTAGGGGGAGAGGGGGCGCGCGGCCTGCCCTGGCAGCCCCTTCCTCTTCTCCACTTTAGGCCCATGAGGCCCATTAACCCCCCGGGGGGTTCCGGTAACCCCCCGGTGCTCCGGTTTTATCCGAAACTTCCCCGGAACGCTTCCGGTGTCCGAATATAGTCATCCAATATATCAATCTTTATGTCTCGACCATTTCGAGACTCCTCCTCGTGTCCGTGATCACATCCGGGACTCCAAACTAACTTCGGTACATCAAAATGCATTAACTCATAATAACTGTCATCGTAACGTTAAGCGTGCGGACCCTACGGTTCGAGAACAATGTAGACATGACTGAGACAAATCTCCGGTCAATAACCAATAGTGGGACCTGGATGCCCATATTGGCTCCTACATATTCTACGAAGATCTTTATCGGTCAGACCGCATAACAACATATGTTGTTGCCTTTGTCATCGCTATGTTATTTGCCCAAGATTCGATCGTCGGTATCCAATACCTAGTTCAATCTCGTTACCGGCAAGTCTCTTTACTCGTTTCGTAATACATCATCTCGCAACTAACTCATTAGTTGCAATGCTTGCAAGGCTTATGTGATGTGTATTACCGAGAGGGCCCAAAGATACCTCTCCGACAATCGGAGTGACAAATCCTATTCTCGAAGTACGCCAACCCAACATCTACCTTTGGAGACACCTGTAGAGTACCTTTATAATCACCCATTTACGTTGTGACGTTTGGTAGCACACAAAGTGTTCCTCCGGTAAACGGGAGTTGCATAATCTCATAGTCATAGGAACATGTATAAGTCATGAAGAAAGCAATAGCAACATACTAAACGATCGGGTGCTAAGCTAATGGAATGGGTCATGTCAATCAGATCATTCACCTAATGATGTGATCTCGTTAATCAAATAACAACTCTTTGTTCATGGTTAGGAAACATAACCATCTTTGATTAACGAGCTAGTCAAGTAGAGGCATACTAGTGACACTCAGTTTTCTATGTATTCACACATGTATTATGTTTCCGGTTAATACAATTCTAGCATGAATAATAAACGTTTATCATGATATAAGGAAATAAATAATAACTTTATTATTGCCTCTAGGGCATATTTCCTTCAGTCTCCAACTTGCACTAGAGTCAATAATCTAGATTACACTGTAATGATTCTAACACCCATGGAGTCTTGGTGTTGATCATGTTTTGCTCGTGGAAGAGGCTTAGTCAACGGGTCTGCCACATTCAGATCCGTATGTATCTTGCAAATCTCTATGTCTCCCACCTGGACTAGATCCCGGATGGAATTGAAGCGTCTCTTGATGTGCTTGGTTCTCTTGTGAAATCTGGATTCCTTTGCCAAGGCAACTGCACCAGTATTGTCACAAAAGATTTTCATTGGACCCGATGCATTAGGTATGACACCTAGATCGGATATGAACTCCTTCATCCAGACTCCTTCATTTGCTGCTTCCGAAGCAGCTGTGTACTCCGCTTCACATGTAGATCCCGCTACGACGCTTTGTTTAGAACTGCACCAATTGACAGCTCCACCATTTAATGTAAACATGTATCTGGTTTGCGATTTAGAATCGTCCGGATCAGTGTCAAAGCTTGCATCAACGTAACCTTTTACGATGAGCTCTTTGTCACCTCATATAAGAGAAACATATCCTTAGTCCTTTTCAGGTATTTCAGGATGTTCTTGACCGTTGTCCAGTAATCCACTCCTGGATTACTTTGGTACCTCCCTGCTAAGCTTATAGCAAGGCACACATCAGGTCTGGTACACAGCATTGCATACATGATAGAGCCTATGGCTGAAGCATAGGGAACATCTTTCATTTTCTCTCTATCTTCTAAAGTGGTCGGGCATTGAGTCTGACTCAACTTCACACCTTGTAACACAGGCAAGAACCCTTTCTTTGCTAGATCCATTTTGAACTTTTTCAAAATCTTGTCAAGGTATGTGCTTTGTGAAAGTCCAATTAAGCGTCTTGATCTATCCCTATAGATCTTTATGCCTAATATGTAAGCAGCTTCACCGAGGTCTTTCATTGAAAAACTCTTATTCAAGTATCCCTTTATGCTATCCAGAAATTCTATATCATTTCCAATCGGCAATATGTCATCCACATATAATATCAGAAATGCTACAGAGCTCCCACTCACTTTCTTGTAAATACAGGCTTCTCCGAAAGTCTGTATAAAACCAAATGCTTTGATCACACTATCAAAGCGTTTATTCCAACTCCGAGAGGCTTGCACCAGTCCATAAATGGATCGCTAGAGCTTGCACACTTTGTTAGCTCCCTTTGGATCGAAAAAACCTTCCGGTTGCATCATATACAACTCTTCTTCCAGAAATCCATTCAGGAATGCAGTTTTGACATCCATCTGCCAAATTTCATAATCATAAAATGTGGCAATTGCTAACATGATTCGGACAGACTTGAGCATCGCTACGGGTGAGAAGGTCTCATCATAGTCAACCCCTTGAACTTGTCGAAAACCTTTTGCGACAAGTCGAGCTTTGTAGATAGTAACATTACCGTCAGCGTCAGTCTTCTTCTTGAAGATCCATTTATTCTCAATTGCTTGCCGATCATCGGGCAAGTCAACCAAAGTCCATACTTTGTTATCATACATGGATCCCATCTCAGATTTCATGGCTTCAAGCCATTTTGCGGAATCTGGGCTCACCATCGCTTCTTCATAGTTTGTAGGTTCATCATGATCTAGTAGCATGACTTCCAGAACAGGATTACCGTACCACTCTGGTGCGGATCTCACTCTGGTTGATCTACGAGGTTCAGTAGTTTCTTGTTATGAAGTTTCATGATCATCATCATTAGCTTCCTCACTAACTGGTGTAGGTGTCACTGAAAAAGTTTTCTGTGACGCACTACTTTCCAATAAGGGAGCAGGTACAGTTACCTCATCAAGTTCTACTTTCCTCCCACTCACTTCTTTCGAGAGAAACTCCTTCTCTAGAAAGTTTCCGAATTTAGAAACAAAAGTCTTGCCTTCGGATCTGTGATAGAAGGTGTATCCAATAGTTTCCTTTGGATATCCTATGAAGACACATTTCTCCGATTTGGGTTCGAGCTTATCAGGTTGAAGCTTTTTCACATAAGCATCGCAGCCCCAAACTTTCAGAAACGACAACTTTGGTTTCTTGCCAAACCACAGTTCATAAGGCGTCGTCTCAACGGATTTTGATGGTGCCCTATTTAACGTGAATGCGGCCGTCTCTAGAGCGTATCCCCAAAACGATAGCGGTAAATCAGTAAGAGACATCATAGATCGCACCATATCTAGTAAAGTACGATTACGACGTTCGGACACACCATTATGCTGTGGTGTTCCGGGTGGCGTGAGTTGCGAAACTATTCCACAATTTTTCAAATGTACATCAAACTCGTAACTCAAATATTCTCCTCCACGATCAGATCGTAGAAACTTTATTTTCTTGTTACGATGATTTTCAACTTCACTCTGAAATTATTTGAACTTTTCAAATGTTTCAGACTTGTGTTTCATTAAGTAGATATACCCATATCTGCTTAAGTCATCTGTGAAGGTGAGAAAATAACGATATTCGCCACGAGCCTCAATATTCATCAGACCGCATACATCGGTATGTATGATTTCCAACAAATCTGTTGCTCTCTCCATAGTACCGGAGAACGGTGTTTTAGTCATCTTGCCCATGAGGCACGGTTCGCAAGTACCAAGTGATTCATAATCAAGTGGCTCCAAAAGTCCATCAGTATGGAGTTTCTTCATGCGCTTTACACCGATATGACCTAAACGGCAGTGCCACAAATAAGTTGCACTATCATTATCAACTCTGCATCTTTTGGCTTCAACATTATGAATATGTGTATCACTACTATCGAGATTCAACAAGAATAGACCACTCTTCAAGGGTGCATGACCATAAAAGATATTACTCATATAAATAGAACAACCATTATTCTCTGATTTAAATGAATAACTATCTCGCATTAAACAAGATCCAGATATAATGTTCATGCTCAACGCTGGCACCAAATAACAATTATTTAGGTTTAATACTAATCCCGAAGGTAGATGTAGAGGTAGCGTGCCGACCGCGATCACATCGACTTTGGAACCGTTTCCCACGCGCATCGTCACCTCGTCCTTAGCCAATCTTCGCTTAATCCGTAGTCCCTGTTTCGAGTTGCAAATATTAGCAATAGAACCAGTATCAAATACCCAGGTGCTACTGCGAGCATTAGTAAGGTACACATCAATAACATGTATATCACATATACCTTTGTTCACCTTGCCATCCTTCTTATCCGCCAAATACTTGGGGCAGTTCCGCTTCCAGTGACTAGTCTGCTTGCAGTAGAAGCACTCAGTTTCAGGCTTAGGTCCAGACTTGGGTTTCTTCTCTTGAGCAGCAACTTGCTTGCCGTTCTTCTTGAAGTTCCCCTTCTTCTTCCCTTTGCCCTTTTTCTTGAAACTAGTGGTCTTGTTGACCATCAACACTTGATGCTCCTTTTTGATTTCTACCTCCGCAGCTTTCAGCATTGCGAAGAGCTCGGGAATAGTCTTGTTCATCCCTTGCATATTATAGTTCATCACGAAGCTCTTGTAGCTTGGTGGCAGTGATTGGAGAATTATGTCAATGACACAATCATCTGGAAGATTAACTCCCATCTGAATCAAGTGGTTATTATACCCAGACATTTTGAGTATATGCTCACTGACAGAATTGTTCTCCTCCATCTTGTAGCTATAGAACTTATTGGAGACTTCATATCTCTCAATTCGGGCATTTGCTTGAAATATTAACTTCAACTCCTGGAACATCTCATATGCTCCATGACGTTCAAAACGTCGTTGAAGTCCCGATTCTAAGCCGTAAAGCATGGCACACTGAACTATCAAGTAGTCATCAGCTTTGCTCTGCCAGACGTTCATAACATCTGGTGTTGCTCCAGCAGCAGGCCTGGCACCCAGCGGTGCTTCCAGGACGTAATTCTTCTGTGCAACAATGAGGATAATCCTCAAGTTATGGACCCAGTCCGTGTAATTTATACCATCATCTTTCAACTTTGCTTTCTCAAGGAACGCATTAAAATTCAACGGAACAACAGCACGAGCCATCTATCTACAATCAAACATAAACAAGCAAGATACTATCAGGTACTAAGTTCATGATAAATTTAAGTTCAATTAATCAAATTACTTAAGAACTCCCACTTAGATAGACATCACACTAATCCTCTAAGTGATCACGTGATCCAAATCAACTAAACCATGTCCGATCATCACGTGAGATGGAGTAGTTTCATTGGTGAACATCACTATGTTGATCATATCTACTATATGATTCACGCTCGACCTTTCGGTCTCCGTGTTCCGAGGCCATATCTGTATATGCTTGGCTCGTCAAGTATAACCTGAGTATTCCGCGTGTGCAACTGTTTTGCACCCGTTGTATTTGAACGTAGAGCCTATCACACCCGATCATCACGTGGTGTCTCAGCACGAAGAACTTTCGCAACGGTGCATACTCAGGGAGAACACTTCTTGATAATTAGTGAGAGATCATCTTATAATGCTACCGTCGATCAAAGCAAGATAAGATGCATAAAAGATAAACATCACATGCAATCAATATAAGTGATATGATATGGCCATCATCATCTTGTGCCTGTGATCTCCATCTCCGAAGCACCGTCATGATCACCATTGTCACCGGCGCGACACCTTGATCTCCATCGTAGCATCGTTGTCGTCTCGCCAATCCTATGCTTCCACGACTATCGCTACCGCTTAGTGATAAAGTAAAGCATTACATCGCGATTGCATTGCATACAATAAAGCGACAACCATATGGCTCCTGCCAGTTGCCGATAACTTGGTTACAAAACATGATCATCTCATACAATAAAATTTAGCATCATGTCTTGACCATATCACATCACAACATGCCCTGCAAAAACAAGTTAGACGTCCTCTACTTTGTTGTTGCAAGTTTTACGTGGCTGCTACGGGCTTAAGCAAGAACCAATCTCACCTACGCATCAAAACCACAGCGATAGTTTGTCAAGTTGATGCCGTTTTAACCTTCGCAAGGACCGGGCGTAGCCACACTCGGTTCAACTAAAGTTGGAGAAACAGTCACCCGCAAGCCACCTTTGTGCAAATCACGTTGGGAGAACCGGTCTCGCGTAAGCGTACGCGTAATGTCGGTCCGGGCTGCTTCATCCAACAATACCGCCGAACCAAAGTATGACATGCTGGTAGGCAGTATGACTTATATCGCCCACAACTCACTTGTGTTCTACTCGTGCAAATAACATCAAACCATAAAACCTAGGCTCGGATGCCACTGTTGGGGAACGTAGTAAATTCAAAAAAATTCCTACGCACACGCAAGATCATGGTGATGCATAGCAACGAGAGGGGAGAGTGTGATCTACGTACCCTTGTAGATCAACAGCGGAAGCGTTGACGCAACGTAGAGGAAGTAGTCGTACATCTTCCCGATCCGACCGATCCAAGCACCGTTACTCTGGCACCTCCGAGTTCTTAGCACACGTACAGCTCGATGACGCTCCCCGGGCTCCGATCCAGCAAAGCTTCGGGGATGAGTTCCGTCAGCACAACGGCGTGGTGACGATGATGATGTTCTACCGACGCAGGGCTTCGCCTAAGCACTACAACGATATGATCGAGGTGGAATATGGTGGAAGGGGGCACCGCACACGGCTAAGGAACGATCCCGAGGATCAACTTGTGTGTTCTAGGGTGCCCCCTTGCCTCCGTATATAAAGGATCCAAGAGGGGGGGTGCGGCCGGCCCTATGGAGGCGCGCAGGAGGAGTCCTACTCCTACCGGGAGTAGGACTCCCCCCCCCCTCCTTGTCCAAGTAGGAGAGGTGGAAGGAGAGGAGGAAAGGGGGGGCGCCGCCCCTCCCTCCTTGTCCAATTCGGACTAGGGGGAGAGGGGGCGCGCAGCCTGCCCTGGCAGCCCCTTCCTCTTCTCCACTTTAGGCCCATGAGGCCCATTAACCCCCCGGGGGGTTCCGGTAACCCCCCGGTGCTCCGGTTTTATCCGAAACTTCCCCGGAACACTTCCGGTGTCCGAATATAGTCATCCAATATATCAATCTTTATGTCTCGACCATTTCGAGACTCCTCGTCATGTCCGTGATCACATTCGGTACTCCGAACTAACTTCGGTACATCAAAATGCATAAACTCATAATAACTGTCATCGTAACGTTAAGTGTGCGGACCCTACGGTTCGAGAACAATGTAGACATGACTGAGACAAATCTCTGGTCAATAACCAATAGCGGGACCTGGATGCCCATATTGGCTCCTACATATTCTACGAAGATCTTTATCGGTCAGACCGCATAACAACGTACGTTGTTCCCTTTGTCATCGGTATGTTACTTGCCCGAGATTCGATCGTCGGTATCCAATACCTAGTTCAATCTCGTTACCGGCAAGTGTCTTTACTCGTTTCGTAATACATCATCTTGCAACTAACTCATTAGTTGCAATGCTTGCAAGGCTTATGTGATGTGTATTACCGAGAGGGCCCAGAGATACCTCTCCGACAATCGGAGTGACAAATCCTATTCTCGAAATACGCCAACCCAACATCTACCTTTGGAGACACCTGTAGAGTACCTTTATAATCACCCATTTACGTTGTGACGTTTGGTAGCACACAAAGTGTTCCTCCGGTAAACGGGAGTTGCATAATCTCATAGTCATAGGAACATGTATAAGTCATGAAGAAAGCAATAGCAACATACTAAACGATCGGGTGCTAAGCTAATGGAATGGGTCATGTCAATCAGATCATTCACCTAATGATGTGATCCCGTTAATCAAATAACAACTCTTTGTTCATGGTTAGGAAACATAACCATCTTTGATTAACGAGCTAGTCAAGTAGAGGCATACTAGTGACACTCAGTTTGTCTATGTATTCACACATGTATTATGTTTTCGGTTAATACAATTCTAGCATGAATAATAAATGTTTATCATGATATAAGGAAATAAATAATAACTTTATTATTGCCTCTAGGGCCTATTTCCTTCAGAAGCCACTGGCAACTGCACCTCCTGAAGACAGTGTGTCGTCTGAAGACTTATCACGCATCTCAAAGCCCCAGAAGGACAAGGTGCCTCTGCCACACAGCGGCCAAGAGCTCACAGCTGCTGCCATTCTGCGCAATGATGACATTGACCTGTCAAGTGATGAAGACCTAGCAGATGACGCTCTTGAGCAACTCATCAAAAGCAAAGAAGAAGCAGAAATCTTCAATGATCTGCCGCTCTTTGACGTCACCTGTTGGGGAATGTAGCAATAATTCAAAATTTTCCTATGTGTCACCAAGATCAATCTATGGAGTCATCTAGCAACGAGGGAGGAGTGGATCTACATACCCTTGTAGATCGCGCGCGGAAGCATTCAAGAGAACGGGGTTGATGGAGTCGTACTCGTCGTGATCCAAATCACCGATGATCCTAGCGCCGAACGGACGGCACCTCCGCGTTCAACACACGTACGGAGCAGAGATGTCTCCTCCTTCTTGATCCAGCAAGGGGGGAGGAGATGTTAATGGAGATCCAGCAGCACGACGGCGTGGTGGTGGAAGTAACGGGATTCCAACAGGGCTTCGCTAAGCGCTGCGGGAAGAGGGAGATGTGTCACGGGAGGGAGAGGGAGGCGCCAGGGCTTAGGTTGGACTGCCCTCCCTTTCCCCCACTATATATAGGGCCAAGGGAGAGGGGGGGCGCAGCCTTGGCCCTTCCTCCAAGGAAGGGTGCGGCTAGGGAGGAGTCCCTCCTCCCCAAGGCACCTAGGAGGTGCCTTCCCCTTTTAGGACTCTTCCTTTCCTTATCTCTTGGCGCATGGGCCTCTTGGGGCTGGTGCCCTTGGCCCATATAGGCCAAGGTGCACACCCCTACAGCCCATGTGGCCCCCCGGGGCAGGTGGCCCCACCCGATGGACCCCCGGGACCCTTCCGGTGGTCCCGGTATAATACCGGTAACCCCGAAACTTGTCCCGATGGCCGAAATAGCACTTCCTATATATAATTCTTTACCTCCGGACCATTCCGGAACTCCTCGTGACGTCTGGGATCTCATCCGGGACTCCTAACAACTTTCAGGTTACCGCATACTAATATCGCTATAACCCTAGCGTCATCGAACCTTAAGTGTGTAGACCCTGCGGGTTCGGGAACCATGCAGACATGATCGAGACGTTCTCCGGTCAATAACCAACAGCGGGATCTAGATACCCATGTTGGTTCCCACATGTTCCACGATGATCTCATCGGATGAACCACGATGTCGAGGATTCGATCAATCCCGTATACAATTCCCTTTGTCTAGCGATACGATACTTGCCCGAGATTCGATCGTCGGTATCCCGATACCTTGTTCAATCTCGTTACCGGCAAGTCTCTTTACTCGTTCCGTAACACATCATCCCGTGATCAACTCCTTGATCACACTGTGCACATTATGATGATGTCCTACCGAGTGGGCCTAGAGATACCTCTCCGCTTACACGGAGTGACAAATCCCAGTCTCGATTTGTGCCAACCCAACAGACACTTTCGGAGATACCCGTAATGCACCTTTATTGTCACCCAGTTACGTTGTGACGTTTGGCACACCCAAAGTATTCCTACGGTATCCGGGAGTTGCACAATCTCATGGTCTAAGGAAATGATACTTGACATTAGAAAAGCTTTAGCGAACGAACTACATGATCTTTGTGCTAGGCTTAGGATTGGGTCTTGTCCATCACATCATTCTCCTAATGATGTGATCCCGTTATCAATGACATCCAATGTCCATGGTCAGGAAACCGTAACCATCTATTCATCAACGAGCTAGTCAACTAGAGGCTTACTAGGGACATGGTGTTGTCTATGTATCCACACATGTATCTGAGTTTCCTATCAATACAATTCTAGCATGGATAATAAACGATTATCATGAACAAGGAAATATAATAATAACTTATTTATTATTGCCTCTAGGGCATATTTCCAACAGTCTCCCACTTGCACTAGAGTCAATAATCTAGTTCACATCGCCATGTGATTAACACTCATAGGTCACATCGCCATGTGACCAACATCCAAAGAGTTTACTAGAGTCAATAATCTAGTTCACATCTCTATGTGATTAACACTCAATGAGTTCTGGGTTTGATCATGTTGCTTGTGAGAGAGGTTTTAGTCAACGGGTCTGAACCTTTCAGATCCGTGTGTGCTTTACAAATCTCTATGTCATCTCCTAGATGTAGCTACCACGTTCTATTTGGAGCTATTCCAAATAACTGTTCTACTTGGAGCTATTCTAAATTGTTGCTCCATTATACGTATCCGGTATCTCTACTCAGAGCTATCCGGATAGGTGTTAAGCTTGCATCGACGTAACCCTTTACGACGAACTCTTTTACCACCTCCATAATCGAGAAAATTCCTTAGTCCACTAGTTACTAAGGATAACTTTGACCGCTGTCCTGTGATCCATTCTTGGATCACTCTTGTACCCCTTGACTGACTCATGGCAAGGCACACTTCAGGTGCGGTACACAACATAGCATACTGTAGAGCCTACGTCTTAAGCATAGGGGACGACCTTCGTCCTTTCTTTCTATTCTGCCGTGGTCGAGCTTTAAGTCTTAACTTCATACCTTACAACTCAGGCAAGAACTCCTTCTTTGACTGATCCATCTTGAACACCTTCAAGCTCACGTCAAGGTATGTGCTCATTTGAAAGCACCATTAAGTGTTTTGATCTATCCTTATAGATCTTGATGCTCAATGTTCAAGTAGCTTAATCTAGGTTTTCCATTGAAAAACACTTTTCAAATAACTTTGTATGCTTTCCAGAAATTCTACATCATTTCTGATCAACAATATGTCAACAACATATACTCATCAGAAATTCTATAGTGCTCCCACTCACTTCTTTGGAAATTCAAGTTTCTCATAAACTTTGTATACACCCAAAATCTTTGATCATCTTATCAAAGCATACATTCCAACTCCGAGATGCTCACTCCAGTCCTTAGAAGGATTGCTGGAGCTTTGCATACTTATTAGCATCTTTCAGGATTAACAAAACCTTCCGGTTGTATCACATACAACCTTTCCTCAAGAAAATCATCGAGGAAACAATGTTTTGACATCCTATCTACAAGATTTCATAAATAATGCAGTAATCGCTAATATAATTCCAACAGACTCTTAGTATCACTACGGGTGAGAAAGTCTCATCGTAGTCAACTCCTTGAACTTGTCGGAAAACATCTTAACGACAAGTCGAGCTTTCTTAATGGTGATACTTACCATCATTGTCCGTCTTCCTTTTAAAATCCATCTGTACTCAACAGCCTTACGACCATCGAGCCGTTCTGCCAAAGTCTACACTTTGTTTTCATACATGGATCCTCTCTCGGATTTTATGGCCTCGAGCCATTTATCGGAATCCGGGCCCACCATCGCTTCTCCATAGCTCGTAGGCTCATTGTTGTCTAGCAACATGACTTCCAAGACAGGATTATGTACCACTCCGAAATAGTACGCATCCTTGTCATCCTACGAGGTTTGGGAGTGACTTGATCCGAAGTCTCATGATCAATATCGTAAGCTTCCACTTCAATTGGTGTAGGTGCCACAGGAACAACTCTTTGTGCCCTGCTATACACTAGTTGAAGTAACGGTTCAATAACCTCATCAAGTCTCCACCATCCTCCCACTCAATTCTTTCGAGAGAAACTTTTCCTCGAGAAAGGACCCGATTCTAGAAACAATCCCTTATTTCTTTCGGATCTGAGACAGGAGGTATACCCAACTGTTTTGGGTGTCCTATGAAGATGCATTTATCCGCTTTGGGTTCGAGCTTATCAGCCTGAAACTTTTTCACATAAGCGTCGCAGCCCCAAACTTTTAGGAAATGACAGCTTAGGTTTCTCTAAACCATAGTTCATACGGTGTCATCTCATTGGAATTACGTGGTGCCCTTTTAAAGTGAATGTGGTTGTCTCTAATGCCTAACCCATAAACTATTGTGGTAATTCGATAAGAGACATCATGGTATGCATCATATCCAATAGGGTGCAGTTATGATGTTCGGACACACCATCACACTATGGTGTTCCAGGTTGTATCAGTTGTGAAACAATTTCCACAATGTCTTAATTCTGTGCCAAACTCGTAATTCAGATATTCATCTCTATGATCATATCATAGATACTTTATCCTCTTGTCACGTCGATCTTTCAACTTCACCCTGAAATTACTTGAACCTTTCAATAATTCAGACTCGTGATTCATCAAGTAAATATACTCAACATCTACTCAAATCATCTGTGAGGTAAGAACATAACGATATCCACTACATGCCTCAGCACTCATTGGACTGCACACATCAAAATGTATTACTTCCAACAAGTTGCTTTCTTGTTCCATTTTTCTGAAAATGAGGCTTTCAGTCATCTTGCCCATGTGGTATGATTTGCATGTCTCAAGTGATTCAAAATCAAGTGAGTCCAAATGGTCCATTTGCATGGAGTTTCTTTATGCATATACACCAATAGACATGGTTCGCATGTCTCAAACTTTTCAAAAAACGAGCGAGCCCAAAGATCCATCAACAAGGAGCTTCTTCATGCGTTTTATACCGATATGACTTACGTGGCAGTGCCACAAGTAGGTGGTACTATCATTACTATCTTTTGGCATGAACATGTGTATCACTACGATTGAGATTCAATAAACCATTCATTTTAGGTGTAAGACCATTGAAGGTATTATTCAAATAAACAGAGTAACCATTATTCTCCTTAAATGAATAACCGTATTGCGATAGACGTAATCCAATCATGTCTATGCTCAACGCAAACACCAAATAACAATTATTTAGGTTTTAATACCAATCTCGATGGTAGAGGGAGCGTACGATATTTGATCATATCAACATTGGAAACACTTCCAACACATATCGTCAGCTCACCTTTAGCTAGTCTCCGTTTATTCCGTAGCTTTTATTTCGAGTTACTAACACTTAGCAACCGAACCGATATCTAATACCCTGGTGCTACTAGGAGTACTAGTAAAGTACACATCAACACAATGTATATCCAATATACTTCTATCGACCTTGCCAGCCTTCTCATCTACCAAGTATCTAGGGTAATTCTGCTCCAGTGGTTGTTCCCTTTATTACAGAAGCACTTAGTCTCGGGCTTGGGTTCAACTTTGGGTTTCTTCACTAGAACAGCAACTGATTTGTTGTTCCATGAAGTATCCCTTTCTTGCTCTTGCCCTTCTTGAAACCAGTGGTTTCACCAACCATCAACAATTGATGCTCCTTCTTGATTTCTACTTTTGTGGTGTCAAACATCGCGAATATTTCAAGGATCATCATATCTATCCCTGATATGTTATAGTTCATCACGAAGCTCTAGCAGCTTGGTGGTAATGACTTCAGAGAAACTATCACTATTTCATCTGGAAGATCAACTCCCACTTGATTCAAGCGATTGTTGTACTCAGACAATCTGAGCACAAGCTCAACAATTGAGCTTTTCTCCCTTAGTTTGCAAGCTAAGAAAATCGTCGGAGGTCTTATACCTCTTGACGTGGGCACAAGCCTGAAATCCCAATTTCAGCCCTCGAAACATCTCATATGTTTCGCGACATTTCAAAACGTCTTCGGTGCCTCAACTCTAAACCGTTTAACTGAACTATCACGTAGTTATCAAAATGTGTATGTCAGATGTTCGCAACATCCACAGACGACGTTCAAGGTTCAGCACACTGAGCGGTGCATTAAGGACATAAGCCTTCTATGAAGCAATGAGGACAATCCTCAGTTTACGGACCTAGTCCGCATAATTGCTACTATCAACTTTCAACTAAATTTTCTCTAGGAACATAACTAAACAGTAGAACTGAAGCGCGAGCTACGACATAATTTGCGAAGACCTTTTGACTATGTTCAAGATAATTAAGTTCATCTTATGAACTCCCACTCAGATAGACATCCCTCTAGTCATCTAAGTGATTACATGATCCGAGTCAACTAGGCCGTGTCCGATCATCACGTGAGACGGACTAGTCATCATCGGTGAACATCTTCATGTTGATCGTATCTAACATACGACTCATGCTCGACCTTTCGGTCTCTTGTGTTCCGAGGCCATGTCTGTACATGCTAGGCTCGTCAAGTCAACCTAAGTGTTTCGCGTGTGTAAATCTGGCTTACACCCGTTGTATGTGAACGTCTGAATCAAACACCTGATCATCACATGGTGCTTTGAAACAATGAACTGTCGCAACGGTGCACAGTTAGGGGAAACACTTTCTTGAAATTATTATGAGGGATCATCTTATTTACTACCGTCGTTCGAAGTAAACAAGATGTATAAACATGATAAACATCACATGCAATCAAATAGTG
Source organism: Triticum aestivum (assembly GCF_018294505.1). NCBI lineage: Eukaryota > Viridiplantae > Streptophyta > Magnoliopsida > Poales > Poaceae > Triticum > Triticum aestivum. The sequence goes on from NC_057803.1 coordinate 630,239,651, forward strand.
ACATGATATGGCCAATATCATATTGCTCCTTTTGATCTCCATCTTCGGGGCTCCATGATCATCATCGTCACCGGCATGACACCATGATCTCCATCATCATGATCTCCATCATTGTGTCTCCATGAAGTTGTCTCGCCAACTTATTACTTCTACTACTACAGCTAACGATTAGCAATAAAGTAAAGTAATTACATGACGTTTATGTTGACACGCAGGTCATAAATAAATTAAGACAACTCCTATGGCTCCTGCCGGTTGTCTTACTCATCGACATGCAAGTCGTGATTCCTATTACAAGAACATGATCAATCTCATACATCACATATATCATTCATCACATCCTTTGGCCATATCACATCACATAGCATACCCTGCAAAAACAAGTTATACATCCTCTAATTGTTGTTTGCATGTTTTACGTGGCTGCTATGGGTTTCTAGCAAGAACGTTTCTTACCTACGCAAAACCACAACGTGATATGCCAATTGCTATTTACCCTTCATAAGGACCCTTTTCATCGAATCCGATCCGACTAAAGTGGGAGAGACAGACACCCGCCAGCCACCTTATGCAACTAGTGCATGTCAGTCGGTGGAACCGGTCTCACGTAAGCGTACGTGTAAGGTTGGTCCGGGCCACTTCATCCCACAATGCCGCCGAATCAAGATAAGACTAGTAACGGCAAGATAATTGACAATATCGACGCCCACAACTACTTTGTGTTCTACTCGTGCATAGTAACTACGCATAGACCTAGCTCATGATGCCACTGTTGGGGAACGTAGCAATAATTCAAAATTTTCCTACGTGTCACCAAGATCAATCTATGGAGTCATCTAGCAACGAGGGAGGAGTGGATCTACATACCCTTGTAGATCGCGCGCGGAAGCGTTCAAGAGAACGAGGTTGATGGAGTCGTACTCGTCGTGATCCAAATCACCGATGATCCTAGCGCCGAACAGACGGCACCTCCGCGTTCAACACACGTACGGAGCAGAGATGTATCCTCCTTCTTGATCCAGCAAGGGGGGAGGAGAGGTTAATGGAGATCCAGCAGCACGACAGCGTGGTGGTGGAAGTAGCGGGATTCCAACAGGCCTTCGCTAAGCGCTGCGGGAAGAGGGAGATGTGTCACGGGAGGGAGAGGGAGGCGCCAGGGCTTAGGTTGGACTGCCCTCCGTTTACCCCACTATATATAGGGCCAAGGGAGAGGGGGGCGCAGCCTTGGCCCTTCCTCCAAGGAAGGGTGCGGCTAGGGAGGAGTCCCTCCTCCCCAAGGCACCTAGGAGGTGCCTTCCCCTTTTAGGACTCTTCCTTTCCTTATCTCTTGGCGCATGGGCCTCTTGGGGCTGGTGCCCTTGGCCCATATAGGCCAAGGCGCACACCCCTACAGCCCATGTGGCCCCCCGGGGCAGGTGGCCCCACCCGGTGGACCCCCGGGACCCTTCCGGTGGTCCCGGTACAATACCGGTAACCCCGAAACTTGTCCCGATGGCCGAAATAGCACTTCCTATATATAATTCTTTACCTCCGGACCATTCCGGAACTCCTCATGACGTCTGGGATCTCATCCGGGACTCCGAACAACTTTCGGGTTACCGCATACTAATATCTCTATAACCCTAGCATCACTGAACCTTAAGTGTGTAGACCCTACGGGTTCGGGAACCATGCAGACATGACCGAGACGTTCTCCGGTCAATAACCAACAGCGGGATCTGGATACCCATGTTGGTTCCCACATGTTCCACGATGATCTCATCGGATGAACCACGATGTCGAGGATTCGATCAATCCCGTATACAATTCCCTTTGTCTAGCGGTACGATACTTGCCCGAGATTCGATCGTCAGTATCCCGATACCTTGTTCAATCTCGTTACCGGCAAGTCTCTTTACTCGTTCCATAACACATCATCCCGTGATCAACTCCTTGATCACACTGTGCAAATTATGATGATGTCCTACCGAGTGGGCCCAGAGATACCTCTCCGCTTACACGGAGTGACAAATTCCAGTCTCGATTTGTGCCAACCCAACAGACACTTTCGGAGATACCCGTAATGCACCTTTATTGTCACCCAGTTACGTTGTGACGTTTGGCACACCCAAAGTATTCCTACGGTATCCGGGAGTTGCATAATCTCATGGTCTAAGGAAATGATACTTGACATTAGAAAAGCTTTAGCGAACGAACTACATGATCTTTGTGCTAGGCTTAGGATTGGGTCTTGTCCATCACATCATTCTCCTAATGATGTGATCCCGTTATCAACGACATCCAATGTCCATGGTCAGGAAACCGTAACCATCTATTCATCAACGAGCTAGTCAACTAGAGGCTTACTAGGGACATGGTGTTGTCTATGTATCCACACATGTATCTGAGTTTCCTATCAATACAATTCTAGCATGGATAATAAACGATTATCATGAACAAGGAAATATAATAATAACTTATTTATTATTGCCTCTAGGGCATATTTCCAACATCACCATCATCCACAACTTCATTGACGAGTGGTTTGACACGCCAAACATCAGCTTTGATGATCTGCAGCTACCCATTGGCCTCAGTGTCGCCTTCCAAGGAGCCATTGCTTCAGAACTAGCCATCGCCCAACGCGTTGTTGAGCTGAAGCAGAAGATTGACTATGAAAAGGCTCGGTTCAAGAAGCATATGGCCAAGCTCAGCGTGCAAGATGTGAAGAACTTCAAGATCATGTTGCACGAGCTCAAGGAAGCCTTTCTGAAGAAACATGCAGAAGCTCAGGGTTCGCGTGAGCGCATGAAGACTCTGGCTGATAGATGTGTGCAAGCCTACAATGAGGCTGAGAAGCGCAAGGCACTTGGGCGTCCTGGCATCGACCCCAGGATGGCCGTAAAGAAGAAGAAGAAGTCTGTTACAGCTGAACCCGATGCACCAAGGCAGGAAGCAATTCCGATTGTCTTCCCCACAAGAATGACTGGCTCGAAGCCAAAAAGCCGGTCAACAGCTTCAGAGCTCAAGAAGACCAAGACTGCTGAGGCTGAAGCAAGGAAAAGGAAATATCCTGAAGCCTCTCCTACTGCCCCCTCTAAGAAGAAGAGGAAAACCAAGAAAGATCGGGCTGCTCCCACAGAGCCCTTGATGGTTGAACCCCTTTTTGTGGTCTATCCTGAAGCTGAACGCCAACTGACTATCCATGAGCCTGCTTCCACAGAGGCTCATGAAGCTGAAGACATTCCAGCAGCTGATCCCATCACTGCTGAAGACATTGGTCAACATGACAATGTAGAAGATGATGTAGTCCTTCCTCAGCAAGACAATAGCGAACTCATCAGCATTGGTCGTCCATTGACGCCAATTGCCCAGGATGCCTCATGGGCGGATCGCCCACAAGAGGAAGAAGACAATAAGGCCCAGCCCACTCAATCTCCACAGGCGTCGCCCGCGTTGCGCAGGCTTCGCAAAGGTCCAAGGCCTCAAGTCTCTGCTGAAAACATTCCGGCTGCATCAGTCGAAGACGAAGAAGTACCACAAGTCCCCTCGTCTCACCAAGAAGTAGTTCTTACGGAGAACATGCCTGTGTCCGACCCTCCAGCTCGTCAAGTGGAGGATGAAAATCGTGAGGCTGCCACAACTAACAGTGAAGCTAATGTGGAGCCCTCCCCACCAAAAGCATCAGAAGAAAGCGAAGCCACTGATCCTGACACTTCTATTCCTGAGTCTGCTGCCGGTCCCCAGTTCGACTATCATGTTGAGCACAGGCCTTAGGTACAGAAGTCAATCCCAAGACTGCCAAGGTTCCCAGGTCCTGCATCCGCACCTGGCTCCTTCAACATCAATGGTTTCAGGGCAGACAATACATTCTTCAATAGCTCCAAGAACCCCTACTCAAGGGAAAGGATTTCATCAGATCGGTTCTGGAGCTATCCTCAGCGAAGCTACTACTCATGCATACTGTACAACCAAGGTCGCATCTTCCCACACAAGCGCCTTGACGTTGAAGCTATAGCTGGTCTGCCCTGCCTAGAAGAAGCTTTGGATTGCTTCAAGCAAGTTGGACTGCTGCCATTCATAACTGACCAAGAGCATTGGAATGAAGAGCTGCTGCTCCAATTCTATGCCACACTCCACATCCGTGGGTACAACAGAGATCCGAAGACTTGGGTCCTGGAGTGGATGACCGGCAATGTTCATCATGAAGCCAATGCATTTGACATCATTGAGCTCACTGGCTTGCCCACTCCTGGCGATCTCTTCGAGCAAGGCTGTCAGCTGCATACTGAAGCTATTGAGAGCATCTTTCAGAGGCCTGAACCTGATATGAGTCAGATGCTCAGCATGATGAAACCATTGCCCCAAGATGCTGCTTATACCACAGCATTCTTCGTTGAAGACCTTGAGTATCTGCCAAGAACCATCTATCACATCATCAGGCGGACTCTTTGGCCCATTAAAGGACACTCTCCAAATGCCAAGATTGAGGGTGCAATGAAGACTTTGATATTCTATATCCTTCATGGCAAATGCTTCAATGCACAGGACTTCTTCATACGCCAACTTGCTGCATCAGGCTCTGATCTGTTTGGTTTGAAGTTCTACGCCCCTTGGGTAATGCGGCTGATCAAACTTCACTCTACTATCTCGTATCAGCCCTCAGCCCGCAACCATCGAATCTTCTTGCCTGATGTGGATACCTCTGCTGAAGCCATCTATCCTGAGCCTACCAAGCAACCTCTAAGTCTTCAAAATGCAGAGCATCAGAGTTTCACTCAGAATGTTGAAGGTGTTGAAGCTGTCTCTCGGGTGTATCCTTTGGCTGGCACTACACATGCACCACGCCCTGCTTCCACTGAAGCCACTGACAGCACAACTGCTCCAAGATCCAAGAAGCGCACTCGTGTTCTCACCGACCGAGAGCTTCTTGTGGCTCTACATCAGAAACAGGATAGGCATCATGACTAGCTGACGCGACAAATGAAAAGCCTCTTGGTGGATGTAAATCACATTCGAAATCTTGCCACCAAGAATGCCTTCGTTGCACATGAAACCTGTCGCCGCACATGGAAAGGACTCACGATGATGTGTTCTGAAGCTGATCTTCAAGCGGATGGCTTCACAGAGCGATTCAAGTTTGACTCCACACCTCCTCGAAGGGCTGTGCTGCGAGGAACTCCATCACTTGAAGACTCTGAGTTCTCTTCCTCTGCTGCAACAGTGACTGCCAGAGTTATCGAGGATGAAGACGATGCTACATCACCGCCACCTCCTTCATCACGCGTCGACTCTGCACCAAGCTCTTCAGCACCGCCAAACACCACAAGCGACCCTGCTGCTCATGGGAACGAGTAGAAACTCTATGTCTTCAAACCTTTTTGGTCCTTACTGACAAAAGGGGGAGAAGCATATGGGGTTGATAGTCTTCAAGCGGGTTCATATGGGCGGGAGCTTTATATTTTGCTATATTTTGCTTCGTGCTTACAACTCTCATTTTGCTACATTTGGTTCTTTGAGTTGTAACACTTAAACTCGATGGTCGTCTGCTACTTGTTTGCCACCTTGTTTTGCGAAGATAAATTCTGCATGTGCGACGATAAATTACGCACTTAGATCATTCTGCAGACGTCCATTTTCCATTATGCATGACATTATCTTCATATACTTTTACATGCATAGTGGATTGTCATCATAAGTTGAAGTGGATCTCCACAAGTACAACCTGCCATGTGCATTTGCATTCCAAAAGCAAATTACTTATATGCACATCTTCAGGGGGAGCCCTTGCAACTTATGAAGACAATTCCTTATCCTTTACAATTTCACAGATTATATTCCCCGTTGAAAACTTCAACTAGTTTGTCATCAATCACCAAAAAGGGGGAGATTGTAAGTGCATCTAGTGCCACCCCTTATTGGTTTTGGAGTATTGACGACAAACCTAGTTGAGGGACTAATGTGTTTGTGAGAATTGCAGGATAACACAGGTAGAAGTCCCTCATTGATTCGGTTTTCCTACCAGAGATGACCCCTAAAAATGTTTGAAGACATTGAAGACAAAGGTGGTATATGAAGATATTCACATTGAAGACTATGACAAGAGAAGACACCACATGAAGCCTATGGAGCTCGAAGACTTAGATCCTTCGCAGTTCTTTTTCATTTTTGTTGAGTCATAGGAACCACCGTACTGTTAGGTGGGGTCCAAGAGAACCAGTCAGAATGACTGAAGTGATGCCTAATTAAAAACCTATGTCTTCGAGTGAATACTATGAGAGCTAATCTTGTCCAGACTCGCACAAGTCAGCCTTGCTTGTAGCCCAAGTAAAGTTGCCGTGTGAGTTTGAAATCTGACCGTTGGAACATGTGTCAGTTCCTTAGTGACCCAGGGTCATTTTGGACAAATCAGGTCGGGTTGCCAAGTGGCTATAAATAGCCCACCCCCTACAACCATAAACGGTTGGCTGCTCAGATTCAGTGCACGGCTTTTGTCGTTTGAGAGCAACCCACCTCGAAGCCTTTGAGAGAGAATACCTAGCGAGGATAAAGCCCTAACCACCCAGAGCCAGAGAGAATTGGGCATCACTTAAGTCTTCTTGTCTGAGTGATCTGAAGACTTATTACACTTGAGGACTGTGCATCCTCCAGCCGGTTAGGCGTCGCGTTCTGAGCATCCAAGAGACATTGTGGATTGCCGGTGAACGAAGTCTATGAAGGTTTGGGAGTCTACCTTGAAGACTTACCAGAGTGATTGGGCGAGGTCTGTGTGACCTTAGCTCAAGGAGAATACGGTGAGGACTGGGTGTCCTGAGCTGCGTGTTCAGGACTGGGTGTCCGGGACTGTGTGTCCTAAGGTTTAAATACCTAGCCGCTCCAACCAGACGTACAGTTGTCACAGCAACTGGAACTGGTCCAACAAATCATTGTCTTCAACGAGTCACTGGTTTCATCTTCACTTCCCTTTACTTACTGTTACTCGTTGTGAAGTCATTGCATGTTTGCTCTATCTTCTGTCTTCACTGAGTGACTATGTGTTCTGTTTGGCTTCACAATATCTTCCTACCTGATCCTTACTACACTGCAGCTATTTGTCATTGTGCTTTCACTCTATTGGATACTTGACCATGGCTTGCCTAGTGTAGTCTACCTTCCGCTGCATAGTAATAGGCATATCTCTACTGTTTGTCTTCATAACTTCCACGTTTTGAAGACTTTCATAAAAATCGCCTATTCACCCCCCCCCCCCGTCCAGTGCTCTATAGGCGCTGGCTCCTGTTCGTCTCCTACATCGTCGTCCATACCGTCGATGTCTTCGGACTCGAAGTCGAGCATGTCGGTTAAATCATCGACAGTGGCTATGAAGTGGGTGGTGGGTGGGCATCGAATTTCTTCGTCATCCGCATCCCAACCTTGCTGACCATAGTCCGGCCAGGACTCTCCTGATAAAGAGAGAGACTTTAGTGAATTCAGAATGTCGCCGAAGGGTGAGTGCTGAAAGATGTCCGCGGCGGTGAACTCCATGATCGGCGCCCAATCGGATTCGATTGGCAGGGGCGCGGAGGGTTCGGAGTCCGGAGAGGAGTCCGGCACCTTGGAGCCACGGGCTTTCATAGAAAATAGGGTGGTGTTCGGCTCGATTGCCATAGAGATTGCAGCCCCCGAGGTGGTGTCCAACCACCCGTCCTCGATTGGCGCAGTCGGCTCCGAGCTAAGGGTCGAAGCGGACACGGGTGCGGCCTCTAGGGCACTGTTCGGCGGCAGAGCTAGATCATGCCCATCGTGACAGTGCGGCGCGCTCGGCTGTAGCTCGAACCCGTCGAAGATCAAGTCCCCGCGGATATCAGCCATGTAGTTCAAACTTCCAAATCTGACCTGATGGCCAGGGGCGTAGCTTTCGATCTACTCAAGATGGCCAAGCGAATTGGCCCGCAGTGCAAAGCCGCCGGATACGAAGATCTGCCCGGGGAGAAAAGTCTCACCCTGGACCGCATCGCTGTTGATGATCGGAGGATCCATCGGGCCTAAAGATGACGACACAGAGGAACTCTCAATGAAAGCACCAATGTCGGTGTCAAAACCGGCGGATCTCGGGTAGGGGGTCCCGAACTGTGCGTCTAGGCAGATGGTAACAGGAGACAAGGGACATGATGTTTTTACCCAGGTTCAGGCCCTCTCGATGGAGGTAAAACCCTACTCCTGCTTGATTAATATTGATGATATCGGTAGTACAAGAGTAGATCTACCACGAGATCAGAGAGGCTAAACCCTAGAAGCTAGCCTATGGTATGATTGTTGTTCGTCCTACGGACTAAAACCGTCCGGTTTATATAGACACCGGAGAGGGCTAGGGTTACACAGAGTCGGTTACAATGGGAGGAGATCATATCCGTATCGCCAAGCTTGCCTTCCACGCCAAGGAAAGTCCTATCTGGACACGGGACAAAGTCTTCAATCTTGTATCTTCATAGTCCAGGAGTCCGGCCAAAGGTTATAGTCCGGTCATCCGGACACCCCCTAATCCAGGACTCCCTCACTCGGTATGAATGGCATATTTTCTAATCTTTCTAATCTTCAAGCGCATTGCATCCATCTTGATCTTGTGATCATCGACGACATCCGCAACATGCAACTCCAATATCATCTTCTCCTCCTCAATTTTTTTTATTTTTTCCTTCAAGAAATTGTTTTCTTCTTCAACTAAATTTAACCTCTCGAAAATAGGGTCGGTTGGAATTTCCGCTTCACATACATCCTAGATAAATAAAATCTATGTCACGTTGGTCGGCATAATTTTCATAAACAATAAATGAACCAATAGTTATAAAGATAATATATATACCACATCCGAATCATAGACAGGATGAGGGCCGACGGGGGCGGATACCAAAACCATCGCACTATATAAGATGCAATAATAAAAGTAAGAAAATAATACAAGTATCTATGTAAACATTCAAGTAAGAATATTTTTTCCTTTCAGAAAGAAGATAAGAACAAGAGGCTCACCACGGTGGTGCCGGCGATGAGCTCGGCGCGGGTGATCGACGGCGGTGAAGACGGGGACGGTGTGTGACGGACCGCTAAACCTAGACAAATATTGAGGAAAATGGAGCTTGGAGAGGAGAAAGCTTAAGTAGTGTGGTTCGGGCATTCCATCGAACACCTTGTATGCATAGGAGGTGAGCTAGAGCACCACCAAGCCCTCTCCCCCTCGGCCAGAAAAAACAGAGCAGTGTGCTCTGCTCTTGCGCGATGGGGTATATATAGGCATCACCATTGGCCCCGGTTGGTGGCATGAACCGGGACCAAAGGCACCCCTTTGGTCCCGGTTCATGCCACCAACCGGGGCCAATGGTGGTGGGCCAGGAGCGAGGCCCATTGGTCCCGGTTCGTCCCACCAACCGGGACCAAAGGTCCAGACGAACCGGGACCAATGGCCCACGTGGCCCGGCCGGCCCCCTGGGCTCACGAACCGGGTCCAATGCCCCCATTGGTCCCGGTTCTGGACTGAACCGGGACTAATGGGCTGACCCGGCCTGGACCTTTGCCCCCTTTTCTACTAGTGCGGAGAGATCCGCCTCCATCTGCAGGAAGAAATGACAGAGAAGAAGAGAGGGCATGACAATTAGAAGATACGGAAGAGGAGATCCATTCCATTCCACCGCGCAATCACCTCTGTAGTCGTGCTTCGATTTCTGCCGCCGCCTCCATAGAAGAGAACAGAGATGGAAGGGGAGGGGATAGGGTTGGGGGAGAGGTGAACGAGAAAAGGGGTCGCAAAAAACGGTTTGCGGTTGCCCTCGCGTCTGGCGCACGCAGGATACCCAGGTCCGTGAGATTTTCGCGGACAGGCGGAGCCTCTTTATGAAGGAATATTCCTAGCATCTGGCGCCTATCCCTGCTCGCCCATGAACCAAATGACTGGCATCTAGAGAAAAATGGCTATCCCTGTCCCAGTGTGGGATAGCCCAGCAACCAAACACATCCGAGAGGGACAGTGGTATCCGCTCCAGTGACGAATCTTGTAAGAAAATCAAGGGTAGGCTCAAAGTTAATGATGTGAAAAAAAGTCATGAACTCCCAGCTCTTTTGTGAAAACAAGGTTAAAATTTGCTAGAATACTACTAGGAACATGTACTATTAACTACTAATAAAATTTTCTTTTGCATGCATGCTGGAGGGCAGGCTCAAGCCTATTAAAGCCTGCCCAGTTGATTCGCCACTGCCAGGCTCCCAGCCCATCAGGGTTCAAGTCCTCGTGCATGCTCGTATTATTCCTGGATTTATTTCAGGATTTCCAGCGATGGGCATTCATTGAGACGAGACGTTCCCGGACTTCGTAAATCTCAAGATGATATGCCGGCTCAGTCTCTACGAAGGTGCTCATAGAAGTAGGGTGTGCGTGTGTGCATTAATAGGGGTGAGTGTATGCGCTTATGTATGAGCGCTTCTGTCTGTATCGTGTTAAAAAAAGACGTGTAGGTCAGGATGTCATGCGAGACCACACTTATTTTCTGTCGACGCTATATATTTATATGCACATTATTTTGTTGTGAGCAACACTATATGATTCATGGCAGAAGATGCGCTATCTTTTCAACACAGGATATGGAATCATTCTAACGATAGCTGTTACCTTTTTTCATAATACTACAAGATTAGGTTGTTTAGGATATTACATAGTAACATAGGTAGGTAGGTAGGTAGGTAGGCATATTTAGCTACTTCCTTCGTCCCATAATGTAAGATGTTTTTCAACACTAGTGTAGTGTCAAAAAAATGTCTTACATTATGGGACGAAAGGAGTATTTCCCATGCATATATCTCTCGCACATGTGCATATCTTAGAGCACTCATATGCTTACATTGTCTTCACTACTATCTTATGTCTGAGACGATTTGGAGAAACTATGTGTTATCTATTGCAAGATAACTTTTTTGTTGATTTTTCTACAGTTGGCAGTGGCCCCACCGAGTGTGTTTTCTCAGCCTTGCTTCAGTAACGGTGGCCGGCCGGGTGCAACAGCGTTGGCTTGTAGCGGCGGGGAACCACAGCGACATAGTGACGTAACCATGCATTACGGGAGAATAATTATACCCCCGGCCCGGTGCAAACACATGCAACTGCCTTAAAACATAGTAGTACTCATCATTGATCTCGTTCTGAAGATCTTCTAGCTAGGAATCCAAATATATATAGTAGAAAATAAAACCAAAGCATTGATTCAAAATATATCCATCAATGTACAAAGAAGCGCTGGGAGGGGGAGAGTTTGGATGTTTAGCATGCATGCATATGGCATGCAAGTGTCATTTCCCTGCATTCTCTCTCTTCCCTGACAAAAACTACTCTAGTGCACGCAGAGGGTCTCCTGTACGTGTAGCTGAAAATGAAGGAGTCCTTACTTGTTTGGGTATATCTATATTTGTAAGTGAGGCAAACTATTCTTAGCTCATACTGTACTACGAACAATGCGGGGATGAGATTTACCGTGCCACGATCATGAAGGTGGACCATTCGCGCGCACGGAAACACGCTCTCTCTCTCCCTAATCGCCAATGCCATTGCCATGTGTGTGTGTGTGTGTGTGTATAGTTGTTGCCTCGATCCATTAATTGCCCTACTGATCGACCGTGCTACACATCGTTGGAGTTAATTTGTTGGACCGAAGAAGCAAGGCGCACGACCATGGTGTGTTGGCGTCTATGCGTGGACCGGCCCTCCTCCTCTTCTTCCTCGTCTGTGTCTATGTCTCCGTCTACCTCGCCGATGTTGATAAGGCCTGCTCCACCGTGCCTTTTCGGGACGTGTGCCTCAAGGTCCTGCATGCGACGCCCGATGGCACGACCGCCAACGTGCTCGGGCTGGCCCTGATCGCCATTCGCGCCGCCGCCAAGATGGCCGCCGCCGCGGACGCCGCAGCGCTTGCCGAGAAGAAGGCCGCGCCGCCGGGCAGCGACGCCGCGTACTGCTTTGGCAAATGCGTGGAAGGGATCGAGGTCGCCCTCGCGGCCCTCGGGGCCAAGAACGCCGCCGACGATGCCGCCAGGTTCCTCGAGGTGTGCATATACTTTCAGAAAGAGGACATGACCTGCTTCAAGATTTGGAACTGCGAGGACTGCCGCGTCGGCGGTGCCCCGAAGCCACCGGACGCCATATCCAACGGCAACAGTGGCAGAGCTAGCATTTGACATCAGGGTGGTCCGACCCCCAATTTTTTTTACAAGAAATATGACATGTGGACCTTCTAACCAGTTACCAATATCATATAGAAATAGATCATTATTGTCTTACAAACATATTAAAATTCTCAATTAAGTCTAAGTTTTGCATAAAGAAGCATACATAGTGCATACTATATGGACCATAATACATACCTTGGGAAGTTCAAAAAGACTATATTTTTGGCCTACGCTTTTGCATTGTCATGAAAATATCAATTATATCATCTTCATTCACCTCGGCAAAAGCATCCCTCTCAATGTGTGTGACTAGGCAATCATCCAAAAGACTATATCCATCGTACCTTGTGTGCATAAAAACAAATTAGTTGGAGGGATTTAATAAGAATTCTTGAAGCAATACTAATTTGAGAAGCAAATTTGCATACCTTTTATGCATCAAAAGCAACAAATGAGTTGGCAGGATTCAAACAGACATACAAGAAAGCAACTCCATATTAGTCTCACCAAACCGATTTTCAAGCTCTTGACTTATTTGATCAATGACTCCAAGGAAAACTTCTCTTCTCCGGCTTGCTCTTCGGCCACATCTCCCTGCCTTCTTCTTCTTCCCTATCTCCATAGCTTCTCTCTGGAAAAGAGAAACAATGTCTCCGGCCCTCTTCATTCTTCAACAATTCCGCAATAAAAATTAGTTTCTATCAATAAAGCTAATTGCGGCAGAAATGATGTGAAATTTATGCATGTGTTCATCAATTCATGATAGCTTAGTGCAAAAAAGCAAACCCTAAATAACAAATTAGGGGGTTTTGGTACCTTAAATCAATTTGCACACTTGCTGGTTGCTGCGGTGCTGCCTCCAGAGACTGGCTACTGAGCGCCTGAGCGGCACCGACGGTCGTCGGCTTTGCAAGGAGGCACCGAGGCAGAGAGCCGGACTCCGGCGGAGGCAGGGGCGGACAGGCGGTGGGGCCAGGCGACAGGCGGCCCGGGTCAAGGCAGGGGCGGGCGGGCGGCAGGACCAGGCGAGCGTCGGGCGAGAAGGGGAGGCGGGCTGGGCTCCGCCGCTCCGGCCAGCGACTGGCGAGGCCGCGAGGAACGGCAGCGGTGAGGCGAGGGCCGGATGGCGTCGAGACGAGGGCACGAGGCGGCTGTAGACCTGCAGTGGACGAGACGAGGGCGTGGCTCCGTTCCGCTGCTGGATCAATCGGTATGTGTTTTGGGCTGATTTTTTTCTGGCCCAGTTAAAAATCCATAGGTATATAATAAACTGGCCCAAAATCCCAGGGTGGGCCGCGGCCCACCCTGGCCACCCTGTAGCTCCGCCCCTGAACGGCAATGAGTTCGAGAAGCTCATGGCTGTCACCAGCCACCTCATCGAGAGTTCGACCGGCGGCACGGACCCGCTGCCGCCGGCGCCACGGCCACGCCGGAAGGCCATGGTCGACAGATTCGCCAACGGAATAAACAATCAAACATTATCTTTTCTAAACACACCCCGTAGATGTACACGGACCCATTTCCATTATTTAATTAGCGTCACTAAACTTAATCTAACAGCTAGCGTTAATCTAATCTATTCCCTGATGTGCAGATAGTAATTTTCATTGACTGGCCGTACTTCATCATAGATAGTAATTTTCATTGACTGGTCGTACTTCACCATAGAGAGGAAATCTCCACACAGCGCAACCCCTACGATCACGCATGCACGCAAAAAGGGGAAACTGATCGCGATCGAATCTCCTCTCCCTCAATCCCGACGACTCCCTGTCTTCACCCGGTCAGACGCCGCCTTCCAAGACAATGAGGGCTCCTTGGCCGCACGGCAGCACCGTCGCCTTTCCTGGACGATGACCTCGCCGCCGCGGGAGGTGCACCAGGTGCCGAGGTCTGGAGAGGCGGCCAGGAGGAGGGAGGAAAATGGAGAGTAGAAAGAGGGATGGCAGCATCAATCTAATCATCTCTCCGCCGGTCCGCCCAGATTGTATAAACTCCCATCATGGATCGATCACTAACCTGCGACTCCGCGCGCTTCATCAGATCAACAGAGGAGGAGCCATGGGCAACTTCCGGCAATCCCACGTACGTGAACAAAACCATGGGGAAAAGCAAGAAAAAATCACAGGAGAATATGAGAGCGGAAGAGAGGGAAGGTGATCACGGGTCACGGCGGAGTCACCGTCGTTGTCGACGCAACCGAAGACGAGGAACTGGAAGAAGATGGTGGTGCTGCAGTGCCTAGACGACTTTGACCTGGTGGCCGCCCAAGGCGGAGGCGAGCATCATGTACAACATGTCGACATCTATGCCCCGGCCGGCGGAAGCAGCGGCTACCCCCGCGTCGTGTCCGCCGCCCTCTCCCTGATCCTCCACCGCTCCAGACATACCCACGCCGACCCGGGCTGGCACGCCGACCTCGACCACGCCGCGCTCCGCGACCTCATCCTCGCCTCCAAGGACCTCGGCAACCGGGCCCTATATTTGACCTCGCCTGCAACACCGTCGCCCCCATGGTGGACGGAAGTCGTCCAATGGGATCCGTACCATCTTGGGCATCAGGCCCGTCGGCGGCTCCGCTCCTCAGCCGGATCCAAAGCTGGAGAAGGAGCTGTTGGTTGTGTACTTCGTCCGCTATCATCCCTTCATGGCCGGCCGCCCGGCCGGTACTGTCACAACTCACACCCGCAAGATGTCTTTGTTCAACATGGATAAACAGTGTAAGTCCTGTTCCTCCCCCTGCGTTCTATTTTAGCCACACAAACTAAACAGAGAGGAGAACAAGTAGGCGACGTGACGGCGAATGTGACGGCAACGGCGTCGCAGGTCAGTCCGGCCAACCCCTGAATCCTCTCTACACCTGCCTGCAGCGACTCCTCCATGCTTTCCATGTTCAGTTGCTCCTCTACTCACTTTTTTTGACGCGTCCTCTCTCACTCTCTCTGTGTTTCTTTGTATGTCTACTAAATACAGTAGGCCTACTGTTCTATCATTATACTATTTTCTTCAACCATTTTTTTGTTGTAAATGCCCTAATATTTATTATCTAACCAGCTTGTATTTGGTACTACAATGCGTTGATGTTAAATCCCCCAATATTTTGTTATCCAGGCAGTCGAAACAACTTCAGTCCACTTACATAAATTCTTCTATTTTTGCTATTGCAACGAGAGAAAGAAAAATAAGATGCGGTGCCAATGGAGAACTAGACATCTATTTCATACCAATGTTTGCTACTGACATACAGTAGTTGTGCTAGTTAATGTTTCATACTCCACATTGTTTCTTCTTCTGAGAAATCGAGAATAATCTATCATATCATTCACCCTCTTCCAAATTTCTGTCTTTGAGTGCCGGTAAATCGAATTTAATTGTTTTTTACCCATTTATGTATTTCTCATACCGCAAAAGATTTTTTTTATATTTCGAACTCCAGTTTTTAAGTTCATTTGTAAGTTGAAGTTAAAAATGCGTATGGTATATTTGATTCCCAAATTAGCGGTGTTGCCGCCGTAAGCTCATAATGTATACATTTATGCTTCCATTGTTTCAGGCTGGGTTGTTTGTGTTCAGTCTGCACAAGAGTACCAAGAGGAGAGGTTAGTGGCACCTGCTTAGATTTCATTCAATTGTATTTTTTTAAGAATCAATTGTATGTATCTATTGGGTTTTCGATTTTCTATACCCTCGATCTAGGTTCTTTACCAGATCTTTTTATCTATCTACATTTCGTACCAGTACCTTTTACTGCAATGTGGAGGTACTTTGCGGTCTGATCCACCTTCATGTTTTGTGGTGTTTACAAATGTATCAGATTTTAGTTTCCTTTAGCTTTGAATGAAACAAATGAGAAGACACACATTATTTCAATTTCCTTTTCCCAGGTTTGATGTTTCCTCTTGGTTTGAGATTAAGCATTAGTTTAAGATTTTTTTTTACGGGGTGGTTTAAGATTTGGTGGAAATTTCCCAAAACCGGTGTAAGCTTTAGCTTATTTTGGTGGTGCTTACAAGTGAATAACTACAAATATTATTCATCTCCATGCCATTTGTTTCTTTTCCTTATAAGGAACTTGTTTCTTTTCTAGATTATGGTGTTCAGTTCATGCTCCCACAAAGGTCAGTGTTGAAGCATCGATCTTTAGCAAGATTTGCAACCATACCTAAACAAATTTATGAATAAGATGTATTATAAGGGAGGCATGGTCGTCTGAGATTGTAGCTGCAACTCATGAATGCAAACAAGGTTAGAGAGTACCCTGTCAATTAACAGCACCACTTTGAGTTGCTTTAAATTTTTTTTGCGAGTGAGTTGCTTTATTTATAAAGGCACTGTTGTTGGATCATGTTGGGGGGAAATCAGCATGCAGAGTCGCAGGGAGATATAAGAAAATTATCTAATGACATTGCAAATGTGATAGAGGTCGGCGGCCTAGGAAGCCTTTCTTTTTCAACAATAAGATTAGCATAAGTAAAATTCTATGCACCATGATATGCATGATACTTATTGACTCCCTCCATCAAAACTTTTTTTATAATGCCAGATACGGTGCATGAATGTTGATTCTCATAATACCACTTGTGGTGCACTTGCTCAACTACATCGAGAATGAAGCTGGAGAAAACATCCAAGAGAATTGCATAAGCTTATTAGTGATTAATTACTAAGATAATTTCTTGTGTCGTTACTCTATGCATACAATGCTAAATTATAGCGTTTCTTGGAACTTAATTAAATTATAGATGATTTGTAGTATTTTTATTGTTATCATAATGTTTTTCCTATGCACATGAATTCTCATATAGGATTGTAATATTTGTCAAGACGTGCGCGCACGTGCACACTTACTAGTCCAAGTAAGCATCGTGAGCCCACGGCGCTTGACAACTGTCTACGCAGCCGGGCGCGCCGTCCCACCTGACCTGAATCAAGCCTGGACCTTCCCACCCCCGGGAACACCTTACGGGGACATTTTTTCTCAATTAAGTACTACAAGTTCCTTTCTCTTTTTTTTAACGCCTTGTCTAATAAAAAGATCTGCTCATCTTTTATTTTCTTTGTTTGTACTCCTACAAGAAAGAACTAAGTGAGAATTTTTTTTACCACCTTTGCTTTCTGATTTATATTAAAAATCTGTATCTGCAGACATGTATGTAATAAGGAAGGGGAAAATCCGAATGACTTGTTAAATGTTGTGAAATAGTCCATTTTGAACCTTAAACTTGTAGAGCTTAGTTAAATCAAACCATCAACTCGGAATCCCGGTCGTTGGTACATTAAGCTTATCAATCCCGGTCTAAATCGAATGCTGAAGCTGTTTTTCACATGAAATATATAGACACACACACACACAAATATCATAATTTTCTACTTTCGTGGATTGATTTGACCCGCCTGTCATATTTATCTTCCACCTCTAGTCTCGTGCGGGCCGCCTAGTAGAACATTTTTTGTCTCTTTTTTCTGTTTCTGTAATTTCTATTATCACTTTTATATCCTTTTTTATTTCTATTTTATTTACAATTTTCTTAGGTTTTTTATTTTCTTAATTATTTTTATTTCTTTCTATATTTTTCCTTTTCTTATTATAAAAAAACACATGAACATTATGTATCTACTTTGATGTACATTTTTTATATACAATGAGCATTTTATGACACATACTCAATTCTATGTGTTGATCATTTTTCAACTTCGAAATTTTTAAAAACTCTCTGAACATCTTTCCAAACTCCTGAAGATTTTTCAATTATGAGAATGTTTTTACTTCCAATTGTTTTTATTTGCAAACATTTTTTGAGTTCACAAACATTTTTCCAAACTCCTGAAGATTTTTCATATTTAAGAACATATTTTAATTTCTGATTTTTTTTTCAGATTTGCAAAGATTTTTCAAAATCACGCACATTTTTCAAATTTCAAAAGAAAAGTCGTGACTATTTTTCAGGTTGGCCGGGCCACCAAAGGAGCGATGTGAGAGATGTGGTAATCCCAGGATCCTCGCTTCCCCAGTGCACCAAACAACTTCGGGGTTCGATGTTTAGACCGGGATCGATAAGTTCAGTGTGCCAACAACTTGGATTCGGAGTTGGGGGTTTGATTTAGCTAAGCTCTACAAGTTTAAGGTTCAAAATGGACTTTTCCCTAAATATTGTTGTCATTCTCGTTTATACTAGATGCTAATTGGCATTTCACTGGTGTAAGAGCGCAAGGATTAATATATGCAATAGCATATTCTCTTGCTTCCTTTTGTGATCATTATAGTATGGTGTAGTATTTGTTGAACTTTGTTTTGATATGAGTGCGGGCACAGTTGGATGGCCGGCTCCCGCATCACTGCTGGTAGACTACCCCCCCCCCCCCCCCCCCCGATTCGGTGTGCGGTTTTGAGGTCAGCATTCGAGACGCCCTTACTCCTTTTGTCTCCTCCTTGATTCTCCGTTGGTGGCTTCACAAATTCGTAGAAGAGAGCAATGAACTACAAGGCTGCTGCAATCACCTATGTATTGGTGTCATCGAATGATTATCTCATTGAGTTGTTTCTTTAAGGTCCTGATTCTTTTTAAAAATTCAGGTCCTTTGAAAAAGTCACAATACTGCCGAAATGATTTAAGTTTAAATATTTTGAATGACACATTTAGACACGGGGCCTAAGTTTTTATTTCACCCCCACCCTTGGTTTTCTAAGGCATGGCCCTACCATTCAGAGTTGTTGATCTCCTTACTTCTTATATACTAGAAGGAATGGGCGTGCTTCGCCGTGCGGTTGGTGTTGTTATGACTTAATACAAAAATTTGTTTGGTGTGTATGGGAGAAGATGAAGTGTGTTTTCTCTTCTAACAATCTGTTATTTTGGTGGTCTCTTTCTGGGAGTATAGTTATGTGTTATCTGCAAATGAACCCACACTATGTAGGGTATTGGTGCTATAGTGCCGTGTGTTAGCATTTTTTTATCACGTGATGAGAGAGCACGAGACTGGTGTATCTTTACAAGCTGATTGTTGTCGATTGATATGATAAATCATTACCAGTCAAAATCACGAACCAAATTCAAAAAGTTAAAACTTCACTTGAATGGGAGAGCTCCTTGAGAAACCGTTGACCAAATCAAAAATTGGAACTCAACCAAAAATTATATTGATGCTACAATGTTGCATGTTGGCATTTTTTTTGTGAGGTAATAAGAGCATGCATAAGACCGCTATA
This sequence comes from Triticum aestivum, assembly GCF_018294505.1. NCBI lineage: Eukaryota > Viridiplantae > Streptophyta > Magnoliopsida > Poales > Poaceae > Triticum > Triticum aestivum. The sequence goes on from NC_057803.1 coordinate 630,259,023, forward strand.
ATTTTAAAAGCTGGTTCTTGCCGATTGATTTGAGTCGTGACCAAATTTAAAATTAAACACCTCATTTGAATGAGAGAGCTCATTGAAAAATTGCCGGCCAACTGTTGGGAAACAATCCAGACCAATGTCCTCAATTGTTGAGAGGCCTTTACCCCCTAGGGAGCTGAGTGTTATAGTAGATGTTGAGATATCGATTAAAGTGAGTGGGTGCTTCCTTGAATGCCGTGTGATGATGCAATCAATTCTAATTTAGTACTTTCTCCTGTCCTTTTTACTCCCCGTATTAGATTTGTGTCAAATCGAACTTTATAAAATTTGATCAAATTTGTATTAAAAAATATCAACATCTACAACACCAAATATATACACTATGAAACCGCAATGAATGTAACAATATTAATTTAGCAGTGTAAATGTTGATACTCTTTTCTATAAATATGATCAAAATAGAGATATTTTGATTTCTGACAAAATTTATATGCAGACTAAAAATAACCGGGGACAGTAGCTAGTTGCACAAATAAATAAGGGAAGAAAATACATGCGGCTAGCTAGCTGCCGAGCATCCACCAAGTTCTATTTTTTTTTACAACGCATGGCACCAAGTTTTTAAACGATCGAGCAAAATTCATCACACACAGTTTTATGTGTTGGTTTATAGGGTTTAGCACGACGATTTCCCGACTGTTTACTTTAATAAGTTTTACACAACTCCAGTGAGGGAGGGACGATGCCGGAGTGCGCCTTCGGCCTGCTTCAGTACTCATAGTCGTCGCTACGTGGTCTACGAATCTGTATGTAATTTTTATTATTTCTCGTATTCATTGTACTATCGTGATTGATAATGAATAGATTGAAAGTTTTCCTAGGAAAAAAAGTTCATCACACACAACATTAAAAAAGTGTGTTCCTCGTTTTTTCTGGGTTAAGAAAAGGCGAGTTCCTCGCAATAAGATCTACTACTATCTACTCCCTTCATTTTTAAATATTTATCTTTTTAGAGATTTTAAATGGACTATCACATACAGATATGTATATAGATATATTTTAGAGTGTAGATTCACTCATTTTGTTCACTTGTTGAAATATCTAGAAAGACAAATATTTAGGAATGGAGAAAGTATTATAATAATGAAAACCACGCAGCCAGACGGGCCGATGAATTCGGTCGGTCGGGCCAAGCCAGGTTAATCTTTTGAGAACAGCGAGCCCACTTAAGGCCACCGCCTCCCGTGCGCGCGCACGCTGGGAGGCATGGGCTTATTACGATGGGCCTGCCGCGGTGGTGAGCGTTAAACCCTCTCCCTCCCTCCTCCCTCCCTCTCGCAAAAACCCTAGCCGCCGCGAACCGCTCCGACGCCCCCCTCCCCACCCCCTCCTCTCCAACGCCGGCGGGCGGCGGCGCGCCATGGCGAGTTCCTGCTCCCTCCCTCCCTCGTCCCCGCCGCACGCCGGCGATTTCTCAGGCCGTAATAACCCCGTCCGTCCGTGTGTGTCTGTCTGTTTTTCCTCACCAGGAGCAGGAGCAGGCGACGTCGGTGGAGGTGGACTCCATCCTCTTCGGCTTCTACACCGACGACGAGGTCCGGCGGCTCAGCGTCAAGCGGCTCACCAGGTCCGAGCGCCTCGACGCCAAGATGTGCCCCGTGCCCGGCGGCCTGCTCGACCCCGCCATGGGCCCCGTCAACGCCAACGACACGTAAGCCAGCCTCCCCCCTTCTCCCCCTTGTCTCTTCTCCTTCCGGTGTTGCTAGACTAGATTGATGGATGATTCTGTGCCGTCCCGACTCCGAGCAGCTGCAAGACCTGCGCGCAGCAGCCCGGCAACTGCCCGGGCCACTTCGGCCACATCGAGCTCTCCAAGCCGCTCTTCAACCCGCTGCTCTTCGACACCCTCCGGGACCTCCTCCGCTCCACCTGCTTCACCTGCCGCAAGTTCCGCCTCAGCGCCCAGCTGGTAACGCCTCTCGTTGTCCATCCTGGCAGTGGTGATGTGATAATTCCCCTTCCATGGATTCATTGTATGATTTCGGGCCTTTCGTTGTCAGGTCGACAGGTACGCCCGTGAGCTTGAGCTGCTGGCGAGGGGCGATGTTGTCCAGGCCAAGAACTTGCAAGATTCTGCTGTTTCGGAGGAAAGCGTTGAAATGGACGAGGACGGTTCGGTTGATAAACCGGCGCCCCCTTCTGACCGAGGGAACAAAATCTGGACATCCATCCAGTTGAAAGAGGCCCATTCTATCTTCTCCAAGCTGATGAAAAAGCGGGTGAACAAGTGTGCAAACTGTGGCATGAAGAACCCGCCCATCAAATGCCAGATATATGGTTGGCTCACCATTCAGGTATATCTCGAGCTGTACCACTGTCATTGTCTGAAAACCTGGACCTACTTCATCCTGCTTCTGCTTACAATATGTTGAATTTCAGTGTTCCTGAGTAAACCAGGTGTACTTACCTACCTTCTATATACAAACTAATAACGTTAGGCACATTAGGACAGAGGATAGGCCAAATTTTCCTATGAACTGCGGCTCTGTATATTGCTATTATTCCTCCTGTTCACTAGATGAAACCCAACAAGAACTACTCCAACCAAAAGGAATACAAAATTAAATAGAGAAGGCGAGAAAATTTCCGATTAAACCAATGAAAGCTAGACATAATCTTGTAGCTGTGCTTTTTCTCTTACTCTACCATTCTACAAGTTTGCTTGTTACTAGCTACTCTGCATATCCTTGTTGAGGTTCTATATATACTTGCACTTGTTTTATCATCTTGGATGCCTTACATTGTGATCTCTAGGTTTCATAGTGCCTTGATCAACACTATTACTGCCCACCTCTACTTCATGTTTTGCATGTGTGATTTAATCCTTGATGTCGTCATCTCACAGTCTTTATGTGTATAGCATTTTCTTGCATCATAGGTCCTCATTGTACGTGATTTGCAGGGTACAGATGGTTCTGCTGTAAGAAGAAAAGCAATCACCGATTATAATCTTGAAGGAGATGGCCATATTTCCAACCCAAATGGAACTGGTGTTTCTGGTCTTATGGATGATAGAGTTAAAGCATCAAGCAATCAAACAAAAGACCTTTCTGATGATAGGCCTCTCTTGGCTACAGAGGTTGCATTTTCATTTCCTTTTTGGTTTTGAAGTCACATTGAGATGCCTTGTGCATGTTCTACAGGCAGCACATGACTGAGTTCTTTCTTTTTGAACTGCGTCAGGTTGAATCTATTCTCAAAGACCTGTGGGAAAAGGAAGCCAGGTTCTGCATGTTACTATGCGACTTTCAGCAGAATTTATGTGTATCAGAAAAGAGGAGGGGCTATGAGATGTTTTTCTTGAAGAGTATGCTTGTGCCACCAAATAGATTCCGTCCCTCAACTAACTCTAGCCTTGGAGTAAGTAGACCATATAGTTGTACTAATTCACCGAGTCTTCTTCTAAACTAATCATGCTAATTTGTTTGGGTATAGATTATGGAACATCCACAAAATGTTATGCTAAGTAAAGTGCAAGAGGCCAATCTTGCGCTACAGCATGACAATCCTAATCACATGGATATTCTTACAAGATGGAGGGATCTGCAAACAAGTGTAAATTTATTTTACGATAGTAGTAAAGGCCTTGGTTAGTATGCATTCTTTCCTTTAATGAATTAGACCATCCCTTTTTGTTCTGACACTCGACCAAAAAAACCCGCAAACATGTTACATGTATCTCTGGATTCCTCTACTTAGATAACTGGTTGAATCAAGTTTCGGAATGCTATACATGGTAGCTGTTACCAGTTTGTTCTCAGTTGTTTATATGCAGTCATATATGTCAATTCATGATAATATGGATTGGATTGCTTCTTGCTTCTACAATTTCGACCCTAATCAGATTATGCTCTTATAATTTGGTAGAGTTCTTTCTGCCTTGGAGTTTCTTGCCTCTATTCTCAACTAGATCACCTAGTTTCAGGGTTATATATATTAGTTAAGAACAGGAATTACGTAGCGCCAATAGAATTGAATTGTTATGTGCCCTTCTTATGGGCAGTGATTAATGTGAATGTAGTGCCCTTGCTGATTTGGCTGCATTGTTATGACCTACTCCCTCCGTTCCAAAATGTAGGATGTATTGATTTTTTCTAAAAGTCAAATCTTCTTATGTTGGACCAAGTTTATAGTAAAAATATATTAATACCTACAATACCAAATAAGTAAAATAGATTTCACGATGAATCCACTGATGCTGATTCGGTATTGTAGATGTTGATTCTTTTCTCAATAAGCTTGATCAAACATAAGGAGTTTGACTTTCCAAAAAATAGAACACAATATATTTTAAAACGGAGGGAGTATCAACTTAGGAAATGCTCAGAATTTTGTTTGTGCTTGCGTTGAAGAATTATGATGCACATGCAGATATATTTGTTGTCATTGATAATATTTATGATTGTTTTTAGTAGAAGTCTTATGGTTACTATAGCATTGCCTTCACTAATGGGCTTGGTTTTACATGCATTTTATACATTTATCCCCACTAAGAAGTCTGACTCTTCCGAAATGTTTATGCTGGTGGCAGTAAAAAGCGATAAAGATGGTCATGGTGTACGGCAATTGGTGGATAAGAAAACCGGGATTGTTCGACAGAAAATAATGGGCAAAAGAGTTAATCATTCCTGCCGGACAGTTATATCTCCGGATCCGTTTTTGGCTGTTAACGAAATTGGCATTCCTCCTGCTGCTGCTTCAAAGCTGACTTATCCTGAGGTACTTTCATCATGGATTGACCTGCATTTTCTTCTGTATTGACATCTAATTAATATTTCTATGGTTATGTTTATGTTTGTGCTCTAAATATATTTGAAATATCCACCAGCCTTTTCTTTACCGCTGTAGACATGCTATCTTACTAGTGTTATGCTATCCAATAAAGCACATGACTCCTGGTAACGTTGTATCCTTTCTTCTTGAACAACATTGAAGTTGGATTGGTTGCTAGTTATTAAATAAGAGGTACTTTTTCTTATTGTTGAGTTAGCAGTTGCGTCCCACCTTTTTGGGAGATGCGGGGAAGAGAGAAGACACACCATTATACAGAAGATGTTTCTCTTTTTATGGATATATCTTAACCTGCATCCAAGCTGTTCTTTTGTTTTGTATGTAATTTACAGGATTCATCATGATATATTTTTTCGTAAGCAGAAAGTGACGCCCTGGAATGCCAAAAATCTGCGAGGAGCTATACGTAATGGCGCCGAAATTCATCCTGGCGCGACACACTACAAGGTTAACAATAACCTGTATAAATTACAGGCTGACCATTCCAAACGTCATCCCACTGCTAAGACGTTGCTTGCTTCTAGAGGATCAATTTCTCAACCAGGGAAGGACCCTAGATGTGAATTTGAAAGCAAAGTTGTATATCGACATATTCAAGATGGTGACATTGTACTGGTCAACAGACAGGTATAAATATTTTGCTAGCATGCTTAACATTCCATTTTCTTCAGTAGCAATACTTGAAAACAAAGGAAAAACCTTCTTCAATCTCATTCCGTTGTTGTTTTAGCAAAGTGTGTTTTTTAATGTTGTTATTATTACTTCTTCGATGCAACTTTTTCCATGCAAATACACATATTTATAATTTATTTGCAGCATTGTTGTAAAGAGGCAAACCCTCTGATCCAAAATACTTGAAGTTCTAGGTTTTGTCATATTTTTCTATTTACTTGGTCAAATTAAATTGTTTGACTTAGGACAAACCTAGAACTTCCAACAATGGAATGGAGGGAGTATATGTAATTATGAGGTGCGGGCAGGCACCACATGCTAGTTTTTGTAGCTGTGTTAATTTCTTCATTCTTTTATGTACATAGAGCTAAGCATACAAATCTATATTGGGTCTATGAGGTGCATGCAAAACTACGCTTTCATCTCATGGTTTTATTTAAAATTTAAGACGATATTAAATACCAAGATCAACTGCAATTTTGCATACGACATAAGGCCCATGACTTGTAGCCCTACTTGGCAGGCCAACTTCATAGTTTTGGCATTGCCAGTTTCAGGATGTGTTTCACTATAAAGTCAAAACATGAACATCACAATCTAATAGTGAACTTTTGGCTGGAGTTGCAACCACTCACCACCCTGCTGCCAATCATACTGCTTTAGGTTTTTTGTGACAGCATTAACACTTAGCTTTTGTAGATATAGCGAACTGTTAGTCTACATTCCTAATCCCTCTCTGCTTGTGATTTGAAGCCTACTCTTCACAAGCCCAGCATGATGGCCCATGTTGTTCGTGTGTTGCCTGGAGAGAAGACAATTCGAATGCACTATGCCAATTGCAGGTATTTGGAGATGTCCCTGTTATTTTCTTTTGCTTATATCAAATGATGAAATAATTTTGTTTCTTTTTAGTACATACAATGCCGATTTTGATGGGGATGAAATGAATGTGCACTTCCCGCAAGATGAAATATCTCGGGCTGAGGCCATCAACATTGTTGATGCAAATAAGCAGTACATTGGTCCAAGGAGTGGGGAGGCTGTCAGAGGTCTCATTCAGGTAATACTATGTATATGCAGATGTGTCTTTCACCATGTCAACTGTTGTATAGTCAGTTGCCACATGAATCTATTCTAACTAGCAAACTCGCCATGCCTGTGATATTGACAAGCAATAACAGTTGTTTCTGTATTTTTGTAGGACCACATTGTTGGTGCTGTTCTCCTGACAAAAGTGGACACATTCTTGAGCCGTGAGGAATACAGTCAGCTTGTCTATGGGTCTTGTGTGTCCTCAACTCGTGGTCCTTGTCAATCTGGTAAAAGGGTATCCATTGTGAATGATGATGACACATTGGAACTTCTTCCTCCAGCTTTTGTGAAGCCAGAGCGGTGGACGGGAAAACAGGTTAGATGTTTATACAAAGAAACATGTGTGACTGTTGGTCTTGATCTTGACATTGCTTTAAAGTCAGCTGCATTTTTGTTTTGTGTGCAGGTCATAACAACCATCTTGAACCATTTAACGAAAGGCCACCCACCATTTACTGTGGAGATGAAAGGGAAAATTTCAGTACAATATCTAACAGCTAAAGTACGCCATGTTGCTGAAGGAGAAAAACTTAGAGATCCTGAAGAACTAGTTTTATATATTTGCCATAATGAGCTCTTAAAGGGCATGATAGACAAGAACCAGTTCGGGAATCACGGGATAATACATACAGTTCATGAACTCTATGGTGCAGATACAGCTGGAAGATTGCTCTCGATTTTCAGCCGCTTGTTTACATTGTTCTTGCAGGTAACTTTGAAAACATATTTTTTGTATCTTTTCACTATAGGTAGAGTGTCTGACTGCTAGGCTAGTAGTGATAGACAGTAGCACGGTCTACTCTTCCTTGAATTTGGTGCTACTAAAACAGTTGAACCAATTAAACACTCTAGACCTTAGACGTGCTTCTTGAATGTTTTGGCAAAAATGAAGCATTTTCTAGTCATCTTTAGTTACTCTTTTTTAGTTGAAGACTGTATTCCTTTAATACTCATGAGTCATGACCAGCATGATGGCTATCTGGAGCAAATAAAGAATTCCATTGATACTCTTCACCAGCATGCAGCACATATTGGCAATGCAACCAGATAATCTGCCTTGGAAATTCATCTAGACGTGCTATGTAGCAAATAAAGAAGTGAAAAGGAAATCTAATCTGGATCTGCATACCGGACTACTTTGAATGGGCCAATCCACTGTTGAGTTGTCTATTTGAGTCATATAGCGCCGCAAGAGGCAAACTGAAGACGTTTAGTCCTGTGCTGAACCATATTGTCATTCTGCGGTAGATCATGTGAAAAACTTACCCAGCTGCCACAACAGCGTGATACAACTTACTTTTGTATAAATAGATGAATCACAGTACTTTTAGTTGCAATTATGTTACTGTTGGTCTAAGATGCATTAAATTCTTGCAGTTTCATGGATTTACTTGTGGAATAGATGATCTGTTACTATCCCAAGAGTCAAATAATGAGAGGACGGATTTTTTGTCGAAAAGTGAGGAACACAGTGAAGAAGCCCATAAGAAATTTCTGTGCAAGAAAGATGTTGATACAGGTTTGTTCAACATTATCTGGACAGCAAATACTTTGTGTGCAAGCCACGAATTCATAATGATTTTGTAAATGATTATGAGGACAGCTAGTCTCTCTCATTGAGATGCTCTATGGGAGTATCAAATCCTCAATCCCATTGTTTAATGAGTAAAAATAGTTTTTTGCTTGGTTTTGGGAACAGTAAGGGTCCCAACTGAAGAAGTGAAGAAAATAATCACAGATCTTAAGGACCCAAATCATCTTGCGTTCACAAGATGCTAACTGACAAAATGGCAATTGCTCCCAAATAAACTAACAAAATAGCAATTCCTCCAAAATAACTGTCCTTTTCTTGAGATGTTACTAGTCCTGAAAACAGAAACCTTGTCAGTCTGTGAACAGTATTCTGAAGTCTGCATGAGGGGGGCACCTAGGTAGCTTTTGCTGTGGTACCTGCCTAATTTGCAGTTCTGGCGTTGCTGGGCTGCGTAACACTTTAAAGGGTGGCCAGGGCTGAGGTTGCAGTGGCCCATCGAAGCATAGTGGTGCCGCGAAATAGAACATAGTGCCTTTTAGAATACTGACCGGATGTTTGGTGTGTGTTATCAAAATATTTCTCGTTCCTTTGCGGCATGTGACCAGTATTTAAAGAAAATTCTAGATCCATCTGAGTTGCCACTTCTGCTTAGTGCTTTCAACGAATAACAAATATTTCGACGTTGGAAGTTTTACCTGTGATGATTTGCATTTTTTGAAATTGCAACTTAGCTAAATGCAGCCGATGTGTGCGTGCTTGATTCACAACAGGCTGATTAGGGTTGGACAATTGTCCGGATACCGGTTAATATGTCACTGGCGGCGGGGCTCGTACTTGTCGCGAAGAGACCCTCACGCTTAACAACTTCTTATTTATTATTGCATGAACAAAAATGGATTGCATGCTAGTTAAGGATGACTCGATTTACCACAAGACACAAACTTTATCTTTTCTCCAATTAAAGTGGTCTCATTGTTTAATCAAAAACACTTTCCTACATACCTATGTGATTATGTCTACCTAATAACCAATGTTGTCGGTATCAGGATTCTAATCAAAAGTACTTTTTATTGGATCGTAGTATTAGTTCTTAAAATATAACAAATTTATACATTACATAAATATAATTCTAATGGATTATCGACGTAGCTGTTTGGGAAACATAAACATTCTATAGATTTTTTTCTCAAAGGTTATTATGTTAGATGCGCTACCATTTACAAAGCATAGCCCATGATACACCCATGAACAAGAGAGCTCATCTCGTGGACAGCTGAGCAAGTGACTTACTTGAGAGACTTCTCTGCATCCCTTGTACCACATCCATCAAGGAACAAGGTATAAGCCAGTTTATTAGTTTCTTTGATCTGCAGCGACTACATCTAATCTGGGCTGGGCTACAAATGTGGGATCACATATAATCATATTTTTCTTGTGGTACTAGCAATTTTACAAGTCATATTGTGATACTTTTGTATTGTTTGCCTCTGGTGAAGTCATACAATCGTAAGATGCTTCGATAATCCTAATAGCCTACTTTCCATCTGTGGTATTAATGGGCTGGGCTACCTCTTTAGCCCACAACAGCAGCCTTTCTGTTTGTACTCAAATTGGAGCTGCAACCTTATTACATTTGCTATTTTTATGCAGATCTAGTGGAATTGCAAATGAACATCGAAAAGGTTGTTCGGAGAATAGGAGAATCTGCGAACGTTGCGTTGGATAAAGCAATGTTAAGCGAACTAAATGGGTTAACAACTAAGGTCAATAAGAACATGTTTCCCTATGGTCTACAAAAGCCCTTTCCTAAAAATTGTCTCACTCTTATGACTGCAACTGGAGCAAAAGGAGGCGATGTAAGTTTTCTTTCCAGGGTTGCTGAACAATGCAATATTCTGTATTGAACTCGAAATATATTGGATGACCTGGGAAAGTGAATTGTTTCATGGAAGATACAATTCTAAACTCGAAGCGTACCTACTTGGCCTAATATCCTGCCACTTCATTTCTCTTGCTAGGTTAATATGACACAAATCTCGTCATTGCTAGGCTCACAAGATTTAGAAGGAGCGCGTGTTCCACGAATGATATCTGGGAAGTCATTACCTTGCTTTCCACCATGGGATAGTTCTTCAAGAGCTGGTGGTTACGTCAGTGACAGATTTTTAACTGGTCTCCGTCCTCAAGAGTACTATTTCCATTGTATGGCTGGCAGAAATGGGTAAAGGTTTCTTTGCTCTTTCTAATACTTAAGAAACTACCTTTTTATGCATCAATGCATACACTTTCCCAGCGTTGTTTGACATTTATAGCTTTGTTTCTAAGCAGATGTTTTGTTTTTAAATGTATATCGATTTATATCAGGCATACTTGGCTGTTCGTATTTGTTAGAAGTGGAGACAAGTGAGTTGCACAAATGGTCTAATTACTTCCTATTATAAATCGTTCGCTTGTTTGCCCTTATTTGACATAGTATTGGAAACACACAAAACAATGTTACTTCCGCACAACATTGCACACTCTTTCTTGCATCAATCACTTCACAAACAATAATGTTGACATCTCAAAATCATACTTAAGTTCTGGCCTGGATCGGCGTGCCAAGCTTTTAAACTTGCTCCGTGGACATAAGTATTCTTGATGAACCAATGCTATTTGGATATGGAGTGGTTGATAAACTTGATAATATGTTGATGTGAAGCCCGTTGGAACACAAGAAATTTGATCTACCTCCAGTTATCGCCTTCTCTCGTGTGTTTGCAGCATCCCCGTTTAGTATTAACGAAGGAGAATTATTATTCTCTTGGTGGAAAAGAAAATATTTCTCATATAACAGTGATACTTTCATATCCTCAATTGGCAATCTCATCTCATCATTATAATCAGAATATCAGATATATCATCTCCTTAGAGCCATCCATTATTACATGTGCAGTGGCTTTTGTTGTTATGATGTTTAGCTTGTGTATGTTCATTGCAGGTTGATTGACACAGCAGTCAAAACATCTCGTAGTGGATATCTTCAGCGTTGTCTTATCAAAAGTCTCGAATCATTGTTCGTTTCATATGATCACTCTGTGCGTAATGTTGATGGATCAATCATACAATTCTGCTATGGAGAAGATGGAGTTGATGTCCATAAAAGTAGCTTTCTCAAAAAGTTTAAAGAACTCGCTGATGTAAGACATTCACATTCCCAATTATAAAACTACCCAAGTTAGACTTGTAGTATGCCTTGCTCTATGCATTTGTTTGATTGGACTGCTAATTGTTTGCAATTTGTTCCAAATCACAGAATAGAAAAGCTGTGTCTGACAGGCTTGCGAGGTACAAGGGTGAGCTTGATATCTACAATGGCGATCCCCTGTCATTCAAGTCCAAATACATTACTAAACTGCCTCAAGTGCTCACCAAAAGCGCAACAAAATTTCATAAAGAAAACAAGTGTTGCTGCCGCAAGCTTAAAAAGAAGTGTCGCTGCCGTTATAACATCAAGGAGGAGGAACTAATGAAGTTACTGAAAGTCAAGTACGTGGCTAGCCTTGTAGATCCTGGTGAAGCTGTTGGTGTGATCCTTGCTCAATCCTTAGGAGAACCTTCAACGCAGATGACGTAAGAGCATTTCTGCACATCTGTTTATATGAACTAGAACTATATTATGTGCATTTCTTCAATATCGACTCCATTTTTTTTATTTGTTTCGGGGTATATTGCATTTCTTATCTGGGGACCCATTCAAAATTCTTGTATACATTTTTGTCATGCCCTGCAGACTCAACACTTTCCATCTTGCTGGAAGAGGGGACATGAATGTCACACTTGGGATGCCTCGCATACAGGAAATCCTAATGAAAGCATCAGCTAACATTGGCACGCCTTATATGAAGTGCCCTGTGCATGAAGGCAAGAAGAGGTGAGATTTATTTGTTTTTATTTTAAAGATGTGATATCAACTTTCTCTATAAAAAGTAAACAAGAATTTCAACAAGATACTTGCACTAATTCTCTACATGTGGATATTTAGGAAGGATGCTGCACGTCTGGCCGAAAAACTAAGGGGTGTTACGTTGGCTGATGTTGTGGAAGGAATTGAAGTATGCACAGTTCCTTTTCACAACAGTAATGGGCATATTTCGAGTCTCTATAAGTTGCATCTAAAACTATTCTCACCAGACTGTTACCCTCCTGAGTCGGAACTTACAGTAGATGAGTGTCAAGCATCCTTGAGAACTGTGTTTGTTGATGCAATGGAATATGCAATCGAAAAACACCTAAATTTGCTACACAAAGTTAGTGGAATCCAGGAAACAAGGGTAAAGGACACTGAGAATTTACCATCAGAAGGTCCTGAAGAATCCGAGGGCAGACCTACCGACGGTGACGAGTCTGATGCGAGTGATGGCGACGATGAAAATGAGGATGACTTGGGAGCTGATGCAGAAAAGAGGAAACGACAAGAGAATGATGAGATGGAGTATGAGGATGATATTGAAAGTGAAGATGGCATGAACAGTGACCCTGATGAAGAGACAAAACATGAACTTGATAATGAGGATGATCCAGCTGAGTCTGGTGTTGAATCAGAAGAGAATGACGAAGGACATTTGTCAGATTCCAGTAACAAGACTGCAAAATTAGAAGGCGGGCTGGCAGCTACTAAACTCAAGAAAAAGAGAAATGAAACGGTGGAAAACTTGAAGGAGCAGAAGCAGGCACATATAACCCAGAAACGCAGCAAAAAGTTAAAGCTGACTGTTCATGTTGAAAGCGCAGATTTGAATTTTGAGGTTCACTACATCTTGCACAAGGAACCACATATTTTACTATCCCAGGTACCTCATCATAAACAGAACACTATATGTTTGCTTTTCTTTCAGATGGTAGTAATTGAATACGACATAACTTATTTTTTTTTTTTGTTAGTTCCTCTCTGAACATGTGTTGATCTGACTATACTATGAATCAATGGGGAACTTGTATCATGCCCACCGTATGCTTATGGTCTAAACTTTTCTCGTGCTGTTCAATTGTGTCACGGCAAGCACTGCTGCTGACATCTTGTAAGTTTAGTTGTATATTGTTCCAATGAGTAATGGCATTGCAGTAATCCATCTATGTGTCTTAGAAGTGATACATGCATTTGATTAGGATCATGTTATGTTTTGGATTTAAAAGTTTGTAGGCAATTTAAATCAGTATTTGAGAAAGTTAGTTGGACCAGGCTTTCTGCGAGTCTATGGGATTTATAAAACTTTGGGCATAAGAAAATCTGATAGAAGATGCCTTTAATTTTGCTTTTCCAGATTGCCCAGAAGACATTGAGGTCCCTATTTGTCAGTGGATCCCATAACAAAAACATAGGTCTATGTAATGTTATTTGGCCAGAGAAGAAAAAGAAAGGTGAAACTGAAACCAAGCAAAAAGAGACAGAGAGGGAAGAAGCCTATCGAGGGCTGCAAACGGCAGGACTGGACTTTGAGGTATTCTGGGATCTGCAGGACTTCTTGAACGTCTGCAAGCTTACATCTAACGACATACATGCTATGTTGAGGACATACGGGGTGGAGGCTGCGAGGGCCACCATCATTAACGAGGTGAAGGCCGTATTTGAGCCCTTTGGCATCAAGGTAGACCCGAGGCACCTGAGCCTAGCGGCTGATTACATGACCTCGGGAGGCTCCTACCGACCGATGAACAGCCTCGGGATGGCCCGGTTCTGCACGTCGCCGTTTGGCAAGATGAGCTTTGAGCAGGCCACGAGGTTCATCACGGAGGCGGCCTACCATGGGGAGGTGGACAACCTCACGGGCCCTTCGGCGACCGTGTCCCTGGGGAAACCGGCCAAGACCGGGACCGGTGCCTTCGGGCTGATGCAGAATATCACCCTGGAGGAGCGGGCGGTGATGTAAGAGTGCCCTACTCGGACCTTGCTTTGGCATAGATCACAAGAATCTGTTGCTGCGTGTCCAGCCATCACTCGTGTGTTTTGAAGGAATTAGTCATGTGAATAACTTTTTTGTGCTTGCTAAGAGCAAAGCGATGTGATTCTCACCTGTTTGTATCTACTATACTACTCATGTAGCTTAAGTTTCTGTCTATTTGGTACGATAGATGCATCCGTTGCATTGCAGTTAGCTTAATTTTCTTCCCACCTTTGGTCATCGACCTGGACGCTTTAACTGAATTCATGGTCCTCTCGTCGTTCAATAGTACTACAAAGCAAAAGCTGTTTGAAACGTCTTATAAAAACAGAGGGAGTATCTGTTTTAGTACATGCCTATGTAGTTCTTCGACACTAAGTGGTCGTGACCTGACCTCTTATTTGTTACTCCATTCGTTCAGAAATACTTGTCACAGAAATAGATAAAAATGGATGTATTTAAAACTGAAATGCATCTTCGACAAGTATTTTCAGACGGAGGGAGTATTAGCTTGGAAGATGTTCTTATATTATGCGGCGGAGGGAGTATGTACTACCAGCTCTTAGCAGCCTATCATATCATAGACTTGCACCCACACCTCGTAGACTTGCAGTTATTCACCCTACTAGCATGCAAAATTTCTTACAAGTCCTCGCGTGTGTGCATCATTTTGTGCACAGCGAGATGCATGTTAAGTTGTACTCACTGTAGAAGTTAATCACACCACACAACCACAAACCTGCATGCACTTCTTTCGGAGCCTGCTCTTTGCATATCTGATTCCAAAGCCAGGTCCCCATGAATAAAATTTGTAGTACAAGTAACAAGCCTGCTCTTGTAGTGAGTCAAATGTTGTACCAATAGCTGGATTAACCACGACTTCATTATTATTCCCATGCACTCAATATTCTGGTGCATATATGTACAAAACTGGGGAAATGAGTTTAAAAAAATGTCAACTGTGAACACATTCCTCCAGTTATGCTGCTTGCAACACCGCTATCCAGCAAGGTGCTTATTAACCAGCCAACCATACAACAATGACACATTTCGACGAAAGCCCCTTCCACGCATTGACGAGGAACATGACGGATGATTGACACGCTCCCGACACTTATTTCTTGTCTGGGATCTTCTCCAGGAGCTCCTCGAGGACCTGGAACAGATCGCCAACGATCCCGTAATCTGCGACCTGTGCAGCAGAAACAAAAACCAGGGCGGGATCAATAACAGCAGTCGATATTTGGGGTTCGATGCTCCAAGCTCAGTCTGCGGGGGGAGCGGAGTTGAACCTGAAAGATTGGGGCGTCCGCGTCTTTGTTGACCGCCACGATGTACTTGGAATCTCTCATCCCCGCCAAGTGTTGTATCGCCCCTGAAACCCCGAAAGCAATGTAGACCTCAGGCGCAACGATCTTCCCGGTCTGCCCAACCTGTGGAGAAATCAGGGCGTTAAGATGATACATCAGATGGTAACCGACGCGGAGGGATTGTATACCGAGTACATAAGCTAGGGGCAAGATCAGAACATGAATCATTTAGTTGCTAGTATTTGGTTATGCCACTCTGATAGACTCGAGGAGCTTACTTGTAGTTCATTTGGCACATATCCTGCATCGACGGCAGCTCTGGTCGCACCCACTACACAAGGGGGGAAATTCGTAAAACCGTGTGCACAGGAATGGATTTTACACGAGGCCTGGCTTTCACAGGTTCAGTACCACCTAGGTTCAATGGACAATCAAGTAAAAGCGCAAACCTGCGGCGCCAAGTTTCTCTGCCAGCTGCTCCAACAATTTGAAATTCTCGGCGCTCTTCAAACCTCTGCCTCCAGTGACTACCACACGTGCATTTGCCAGGTCTGGCCGTTCTGTATCTTGGGATGTAAGATTCACCCACGAAGATTTCCTTGAGCTTGCTGCACACCGAATTAAAGAGTTTTACAAATACGTGGCATGATTTATAGATCCGTAAAAGCATGTTTTGTAACACTAAATACAACCCGCAGATGCACGCACACACCAGTGATACTACCACCCACACCCAAGCATGAGCGCGTGCTCAAGACTGAACTATGGACTGTAAACAATACTAACTGCCTGGAAATGGAAATCTAGTAATACTCAAATCAGACCTTGAACTTTTAATTGCAGAAGTCAAAATATTATCTTAATAGATCCAAGGTCCAAGAAAGGTAATGCAGAATTAACAATAACAACTCTATAAGGGGTGTTGGCAATAAAATAATATGGTGAGGAAGCTATACAAACCTTCACTGAGGAAAGAGAGATCAACCTGGGTTATAGGCGCAACTTTAGTTTCTGACATAGACTCGGTAGCTGGAGAAAATGATGTTGATCTAATGCTCATCATACAAGGAGACTCCCCAGTATATCGTACAGTGCAGAGTGCATTTCCAGCATAGATTGGCCTTAAAAAAGAGTATGTATTAATCAAAATATGATATATATCATCGAGTTGGCTATGCTAAAACATCAAGGCATATGATGATTACCCTACGAATAAAAGCAAAGGTTGCTGTCCATCTTGTATTGTTGATGAATCACTACTGATAAAACAATACAAAACAGTGGAGTGGAGTATCGTACCTCACAAAGACCCGGGGCTCAGAGATTGCAGTGACGTCCGTGACAGGGGAGACATCTAGAAGAGCCGCGGCACGTGGAAGCAAATTCTTCCCGAACGATGTCGAAGAGGCTATAACATGAGAGTATCCCCCTTTCTGCTGCACGGAGCGGAGCAGCTCGGCCCAAGGCTCGGCTAAAGGATGTGCAAATATGTCTGAATCTGCAACAAGAACCTGCAACGCAAGAGAGCCGACAGATAAACAAATGAACATCTGCTTCCTTTCTCGCCAAGTTCTCTTCACCCTCTCAGAAGTCAGAACTGAAATGGCAAAAGAAAAAGAAAGATGCAGTTATGCAAACACAGATACTAGCTGACTAGTCAGTAAGTAACAATACCTCATTGACCAATGGGTGGCTAGATGCAGCATGCTCAGCAGCCTTATGCAGAGTCGGTCCGGATCCACCGAGGAGAAGAGACACCTTATTCTCTTTGGCGATGGCCTCGGCGGCCGCCAGTGCGCTCAGAGACGAGGGCTTCACGAGCCCGCCTTCGTGCTCCGCTATGATCAGTGTGCTCACCTAGCAAGAAGGAGAACACCAGAGTCAAGCTGCGAGGGTCGAGGCCTGCGGCGGCGGATCCACCATGCAGGAGACACAGGGCAAACTAACGTTTTTTTAGGTGATGATGATGCTGAGGCAAGACTGAAATTCAATAATAATTCAGCAGAAGTAATGGCATAAGGTAGCTTCCACTCAGGTGATACAGACACAGAATGCAGCATTAGGAAGAGGCCGTAGCAGGCATGTACAGGATGGATACGAAGGAAATGAATTCATAGGATAGGACCCTGAACCTAGCACAGGTGAGGCAATAGCCTGAACCCAATCCAATCCAAGGAGGAGTGGAATGAATTGTACCACCACTGAACTCTGGTAATTCCATTCGCGTGTGAAAATCTTTACAAGATCAACACGCAAATTCCTCTTCCTTTACTTATAGCATTCCCACGCTACTCTGGAGCGGAGTAGACAGGTACTGTAGTAGGCAGTCATGGAACTGAAACTGTCCGAGAAAGACAGAGAGACAGAGTTGGTTCGCCCCTCCTCCCCTCGCCTCGCCGCGGTCGTCGGGCTGGTCCGGCTGGCCACCACCACCACCACCACCGGTGCGTCCGTCATCGCCACGGTCGCCGGCTCTCGGACGGGGACGAGGCTCTACCTCGGAACCTGATCGGATCGAACGCGCGCGTAGGGAGGGGAGAAGGGGGAAAGGGGACTCACGAGCCTACGCAGCGTCCTCTCTGCCGCGCCGCCCGCGCCGGCTCTTCCCCGCCGGAGCGCTCCCGCCACCACCGCCGCCGCCATGAGCCTCCTCTGCCCCCCTCTCTCTCTCTCTCTCTCTCTCTCTCTCTCTCTCTCTCTCTGAGAAACGGGGCAATGCAGTGAGCAGAGATGTGCTCCGGGGGTGGAGTAGAAGAGTAGAGAGACGTCAAGCAACGGACTAACCAATCTGCGCACGTGTGCATCGCGGTCCAGATTTTACTGCCACGTCAGCCTACATATCTTTTTGTCCAAAAGGACCCCTGCCGAACGCTATTGTCAAAAAGGACTATCTGCAGATAAAAACGTCAAAAAGGACCCCCTGACTAGTGGCGGCAGGTGCGGCAGGCGACACGTGGCACCTGCCGCCACTAGGTGAGGCGGCGGGCCCCGCCGCCACCGCAGGAGGCGGCCGCGCGGTGCACAACGGAATCTCCACTCTGCGTCGCGCCGCGACGGAACGGGGCGGGCCAGGTGGGCCCGGCCGCCACCGGGCGAGGCGGCCAGCCCTGGCGCGGTCGCTGCCTGGGCGACAGGCCCTGATGCGAGCGGGCCCCGCCGGTGGGCCTCGCCGCCACTGGCTGAGGCGGCCACCCCTGTCGACAGCAGCTGGTGCCGCTGACTGTGCACGGAAGGCGAGGTCCTGGCACTGATTCCCACGCGCGAAAACTGGCGGGGCGGGAATCACTCTGGCACTGATTGTTGTTGCTTTTGCTGATTCCGACGCGCGGCAAACGACGAATTTCACGAGTGGCTTGTTGCTTTGCTTTTGCTCCTTGCATGCTGTTGCTGATGATGTTGATTTTCACGCGCGGGAATCCGAGGCTGCCGACACTACAGGGATCCTCTCCCTTTTATATGCCATGCTTCAGCTCCGTGCGCAAGCACTCTGTAACCTCGTTCCTCTCCTTTGCTCTCTAAGTCTCTAAGTACAGAGAGAAAAGAAAGCTCAGTAAGCACTTTCACTCGTGATTTAGGGCGATTTAGAGTTGGATTTTGAGGATGATGAAGTTGAAGAAAAGATAGATTAAGGTAAGATCTATCCATTTTTGTTGGTTTCATTCGCATGCACGATGTTTTTATTCTATTTGATTAGTTCCTAAGTGTGTATTCTATGTTGCTTTAGGCATTATTTCAGCACTTGGAGGAGTCATTTGGAGTTTCTGTAGTAGGAATAGCCGTGCAAAGTGAACTACGAAGTTGAAGATCAAGGTATGAGCTTTGCAATACATTTATTTATTTATGCATGCAGGGTGGTAATTAGTTCATCCTTTAGCTCGTTATTAGCTATGTGATGGTAGTGCTTAGAGGTTAGAAATAATTTCAGACGAGAGATGTAGCATTTAAACTATTTTTTTGAAATAGTAGGTTGAAGATGTTGCATCAATGTTAGGTGCGTCCATTAGTATTGACATGCGGGAAATCTTAATACGGTAATTAAGAAAAAATTGTACTGTAATTGTTTATTGCATGCGGTATGTTATTTCATGTGGTATGTTATTTTATGTGGTATGTTTATTAATAAGTCGCAATAATCTAAATTTTATATGTTAAGATTAGGTGCTAATGTATGATGTATGTAATTAGGTAAAATAATTCATCTTAGTATCAAACAAGGAGGAGAAGACGTGATTGAAGAAATTGTGTTTCCATTTTCGCTGTCCCATTTTGAGGTGATGAACACATACATGAAAGTGCTATTTTCATACTTTTGTTAGCAGGAAGAAAAATCCGTGTGTAATATTGTTGTTAATGTGATAATAGGTTGACGAGGTTCATATAGTACCGGCGACGGATATTTATTGGAACTATTTTGACGCTTAATTGCATTCGCAAGCACATCCATATTGCAGCTAAGGTGAAAAATGACACTGTAATTTTGTTAATATTTTTTGTATTGATGTAGTATTGTGAATAATGTGCATGCTGCTGCAAATATTATTATTTGTAGATAAATGATTGTTATCGTATGATGTGAAAAAAATTATATAAAGCCGAAAGAAATTAAATGTTTTACTCATATGATATTAAAATGTTATTATCGTATTATTATGTTTACTGGTTGTTTGGATAGCGAGTAATTACCATGAGTTTTGTCATAACATGGGTATAAAATGACGCCGTAATTTTGTTAATATTTTTTATATTGATGTACTGTCATGCCGCTGCAAATATTATTATTTGTAAATAAATGAATTTTATCGTATGATATGAAAAACATTATATCATGCCGGAAGAAATTAGATATTTTACTCATATGATATTTAAATGTTATTATCGTAATATTATGTTTAGTGGTTGTTTGGCTAGCGAGTACTTACCCTCAGTTTTGTCATAACCTGTTGTAAGGAAATTATGTAGAAAACCACATTTTACTAATAGTCGTTTTTCCAGAAGCTAAGTTTTTGCATGTTACGAGAACTATTTTAGGATATTTTTGGGGTAGTTAGAGAAAAGCAAACAAAGTTTTAGTTTGTTACGCTCGTAGACAAGTTTGAGAAAAATAGATCTTTAAATACCCGTTAACCAAACAACCCCTTAAAGTCTAAGCAAATGATTCTAAAAACAAACCGAATATTTCTAATGAAAATACAATTATTATTTTAGTCGTAAGATATGTAAATGTTGTCATCGTTACTAAATGTTCAGTTATTAATTATTTGAAATGTAAACATGTATGTTGGTTAGGTACTATGGAAAATTTAGTAGTGTACTATGGGAACGTCTTACGCGACGGTCCATGCGGGGTGGATGTGTCCTTCTGCGAGTCGACTACAGTAGTGGTGAGAGACATGGTCAACGTGGGTTACGCAGCTGTTAGAAGGTGCATCCGAGCGGTGTTTGGCCCAGTGATGCAGGAAAAAAAATGACAATGGAGGCCTTCGTCATTGACGGAGGAAATGATGGGACAGTTGCCCGTTGGGGTTTGCGGCCTGTCACAGGTGATCGGTCGTGGGGGTCGTACATGAGGTTTGCAAGCAATCCCAATAACTCAATGTATGGTCAGCCGATGGTGTATGTGGAGTTCATTTCAGTCACTGATGTTGCCGGATGCAGTAGCAGGGGTGGTGAGGTCGAGTTGGCCATCACATCAGCCCCTAGCATCGGCCCATCGGAACCGACGGGCGGCCAGCCTGTGTATGACACAGGATATTGGTCGGCGGCCGTTGACATGAGCGAACACGTGGAGGGATTGCCGGAGGCGCTAGATGATGATGATCATTCTTCTGCGTCTTCGGAGTCAAGCGGAGAAGAAGATGTTCCTCCTCAGAGGGCGGTCGCGGCGGCACTGCAACCTGGGTTTTTACAGGATATGAGCATCACCAACGAATTTCACTCTGCTTCTGGCCTAGGAGCGGGAAGCCTGGAGGTTGGGCAAGTTTTCCCAGATAAGAAGTCTGCTTACCAGGCAATGGGTAGCTATGCAATCGGCATCCACCGCCAGCATAGAGTGAAGCAGTCTGATAAAAAAGAGTTGAAGGTCATATGCATCCACACCGCGAAAGGTTGCCGCGGAAGAGTTCTCGCTAGACTGAAGCCTGGGGTATGTCAGTCATGGCATATCACAAAAATAGTGGAGCATACCTGTGAGCAAACTGGGACTCTTTCAGATCACTGCAATGTGACAGCAAAATTTGTGGCACAGACGATGGAAACAATTGTGCAGGGAAGTCTCAACATTAGTGTTAGGGCTCTGCAAAAAGATGCAGAGGATCTAATTGGATTCCCTGTTAGCTACAGCAAGGCTAGGCATGCGAAGGAAAATATATTTAAGAACTTGTATGGTACCTATGAGGAGGCATATTCTTATGCCCCTAGAATGCTTCATCAAATAGCAAGTGCTAATAGGGGGACTCAAGTTTGGCGGAGAGAACGTCCAAACCCAATGAACCCGGGTGAGCTAATCCTGGACCGCTTATTCTGGGCATTCGCCCAGACTATACAAGCCTTCAGGCACTGTCGCCCGGTATTATCTGTTGATGGTACCTTTCTCACTGGAAAGTACAAGGGCACACTATTGGTGGCGATTGCAGCGGATGCAAATAATCAGCTTCTTCCTATTGCATATGCATTGGTCGAGAGCGAGAACAAAGATAGCTGGTTGTGGTTCCTGAGCTGCGTGAAGATGGGTGTCGTGAAAGAGCGTAAAGGTGTTTGCATCATTTCTGATCGCAACACTGGATTATTAAGCGCTCTTGAAATAATTAAGGCGTCGGAAGAAGAGTGGGGCTGGCCCGATCTAGAGGGAAGGTGGTGCATGAGGCATTTGGCAGCAAACTTTTACTCCAAATTCAAAAACAAGGATTGGTTCAAGTTATTCAAGAGGATGTGCATGCAAAAAACTGTAGCCAAAATGAATGCGATATGGGCAGGTATCAATGGTGAGATCGACCGCGCGGCCTTGCCGCAGAGAGAAGACCGGAGGGGTCGTAGGACGGTCATAAATTTGAGCCAGTGGATCACCGAGAATTGCCCTCATTTGGAGAAGTGGGCACAGGCTCACGACACCGGGGCTCGGTATGGAATAATGACCAGCAACATGTCAGAGGTGTACAATGGTGTTCTTAAAGGGGTGCGAGCACTGCCTATCACAGCCCTAATTGAAGAAACTTGGAACCGGACCCTGTCATACTTTGCAGACAGGGTCACCGTCGCCAAAGCACAAGTTGAATTGAACAAGCCATGGTCCGAGAAGATGCAAAGACATCTGGACGAGAAAGCAAAGAAGTCCCAAAGTCATGGCTGCAGGAAAGTGGACGCACTTAGGAATAAGTGGGAGGTCAATGTGCGAGCCAAGTACGTTAAGGGTCACCACAGAGGATCAAAAAAGCAAGCTGTCACCCTTGGCTCAACCTCCTGTGAGTGCACTTGTAACAAGCCCAAGCTTGAGGGCTACCCTTGCAGTCATGTGCTCCGGGCGGCTGCTGTTCAAAAAATCAGCGTCGAGCCATACATATCGCCGTACTTTAACATGTACAATCTGTACAACACTTGGAACGGTGAGTTCTGGGCTTGGGGCATTGATATGAACTACAAAATGTTGTGGCCAGATGGGCCGAAATGGGTTCCGAACACCGACTTGATGAGAACCGCAAAGGGACGACGTCAGTCTAGGCGTCATCGCAATGACATGGACCATAGCCAGATGGGAGAACCAAGGCGATGCCGCGTTTGCAGGTGTCCTGGACATTCACGCAAAGACTGCCCGTATCGAGCCAACAACAACGCATGATGTTGATATATATGTACTCGCCATGTCTATTTATATTTCTACTCGTTATGTGTACTTATATTGAATTTAAATTCATTCTCTTTGTATTATTGTACTCCTGATGTTAACTTCAGATAATTAATGTAAATCGTATCTCTTTGTATTTTTTAAGTTAATTTAGATTTGCATTTGTATTTCTGTCTTCCTCGTAATTTATATTTGTATGTTTGTGTGCAGGTTATGGGTGAAGTGCCAGTGCTTTTGCAGGGGCCCCATGACGCCGGGCACCGTTGCCACCTATTTTTGAAACCAAATACTAAGCATGATTATCGGCCTTTCAGACTTCGAACCATAAAGAAAACATGGCCAATACACAATCATTTCCTTGCTCACCTTGACGCTTATGGACTACAAGGTTTTGCTAGGCTCACATCATGCGACGACCAAGTACGTTCGGACCCATCCCTTTTGACATCCCTCGTTGACCGGTGGAGACCTGAAACCCACACCTTTCACTTTCGTTTTGGGGAGCTTGCACCTACACTGAAAGATGTTTCTATGATCACTGCTCTACCAATTAGAGGTGAGCCGGTAGTCTCTCCACGAGTGTCTCCATCTTGGGCATTAGATATAGCAGCCCGTCTTGGGATGGAAATGCCAGAATCACAACGTTCTGGTAACCCTCGGGGCATCCCACTCGTCTGGCTTCGTGATAACTTTCTTAATTTATCTAGCTTCGCCAATGAGGAGACGAGAAAAAGACATCTGTTTGCATATTTGTTGTGGCTCCTCGGGAATCTATTTCCAAATTCACATGGGGACGTTGTTGTCCCTGGTCTCATCTACATTGCAGAGAATATGGTAGATGAACCTTTACCCGAGCAGCCAAAATACAGCTTCGGTTCTGCCATGCTATCTCATACATACAGAGGCTTGTGTGATGCCACGCAAAAAACCTCTTTCGCACAAAAAGCTCCATTACTTTGTGTCGCCTATGAGTTTCTACAGTTGTGGTCCTGGGAATACCTCCCTGTAGGACGACCTCGTATAGTACAACCCATATACCCATATGACTTTGGCGAGGGTGCTAGCGCAACTATGGCCACCAGGTGGACAAAGGCACGGAAACGTTGGTCTCCAGATATTGCGAAAAATTGTTACCCTATGTACCACCAGCAGTTTGAGATACTTGATGAGGCAGAAGTCACATGGAACCCGTGGACTCAGGACCAGCTAAAATTGGTCTTTGATGCTCGACACTTCACACCAGGCATGTTGACCGATAGTGCATTCTGGCTGACTCGCTGCAACTTATTGTTCCTGTGGTGTGTTGAACCTTACAACCCAGAGCGTGTAATGAGACAGTTCGGTCTCTATCAAGAAATTCCACCACCTTTTCCCAGACGTATCGATGAGGAAACACATAAGTAAGATGTGACATCCCTAAATAGTTAGTGTCATTTTTAATTTACTAAACTCACACTTTGTTACATATTTGCAGGCTAACCAATATGGGCAGGGGTTGGAGTTTATACGATTGGAGGGAAGAGAACAGTGAATGGGTACACAAGTGGACAAATGAAGCGCTAGCAGATATAGTGCGTGAACTTAGGTATATTTTATGTACATTATTTTTTTACGATGATCATACGATGCGTGAAGATGCTTTGCTTTCATCACAAAGGTTTATGTAATTATTTAATTTTGCAGGCCGTACGATGGAAGTACAGATCAAGCGTACAAGCAGTGGTACTGCATGAACACACGTGCTAGCCTGGCCAGTCAGCCAGCTACTATACCAACACATCTCACACAAGAGGAGCAGGCGCGGAGACATGTTGAGCTGCATGCAGCTTACTATCGTGACCACCTGGTAATCACTTGTAACTTTTTTAGGTCCATCATTTCATAATCATTGGAACTAAATAACATCCAAATATTGTTCAGCTTGAAAATGTCAACGAAGTAGGGCAGATGGCTACGGATAGCATGCCGGCCCAGGGCCCATATCGCAAGACATTCCAGAAACTTTTGCAACAATTCGTGGCAAAGAAGTTCAGATGCGGTAGAGGCGACGACGTTGCCACTGGAGCATACATGCCGGTAGCGAGGTCAGCCAGACCGAGTGCGGCACCGTCGTCCAGACCGAGCGAGGCGCGTACGAGCCATGAGCAATGGGGGGAGGGTCCGAGTACTAGAACGACATTGCCACGACATGACTCATCTCTGCCACTGCATCGCTCTTCTTCGATGCAGCTTCGTCAGGGGCAAACATCTCAGGACCATGGCACGGGCTTGGATTCGATGCCCGAGCAGTTTCTTTCCCCTAACCCATATGCGTACACAGGATATGATGCATACACCCAAGGTGAGGGATCTCAGCCGTTTCTCTCCACGCGAGGGATCCCCATGCCCGAGGAGACTCGTGTACCAGATTTAAACCAGCACCAAGTACAATGGCCAGACAGTATAGGAGAGGGATATGCTCAGGTAGTCATGTTTACATTTCAATGCATTTACAATGATATCATATATTATCCTCTAACAGTTTGTTTAAAATGTTTCTATGTGCAGGACACACCTGATGTTAATTGGGGCGATGAGAACACCCAACGCGGCGTCAACACAGGCCTCCGGGGAGCATCACATGATCATGGCGTCAACACAGGCCTCCGGGGAGCATCACATGATCTTGGCGACACGGTTACATCATTAGTTACAGAGTTCTTCGGAGGGGATGTTATTGGCCCATCTTTTATCCCCCCGGAGTCACAACCATACGCCTACAATTACGCTTCAGGTTCGCAACAAGGATTCGCGACTCCACCACCTACGCAGGACTCGCAGACACATGAAGCCGAAGTGGAGTACGGCCGCGGTCTTCGTGTGACCCGGCCACCTAATCGCTTGTCGCCTTCCGGTCGTAAGGAAAGGCCAGGTGGTCGTCGTTAAGTACGGTGATTCATCTATGCACGTGCGCGACCCATTGTATCTATATATGTGTGTATCAGACTTTTCGATTTGAACATCTATGTTTGCTGAAATAAAAATGCACCAGTCAACGCTTTCCCCTCAATATTTTCAGGCAACGCTTTCCCCTCAATATTTTCCCGCCAACGCTTTCCCTCCATATGTTCCGCCACCCGTTTCCCGCCAACCCCTTCCCGCCATATCTTCCCGCCACTCGTTTCCCGCCATATGTTCCCGCCAACCCTTTCCCGCCATACTGCACTCGTTCTTTCCCGCCATTTTCTCCTCTCTACCTATAAAACCCCCTTCAGACGGAGGTGGATAAGCATTCGAGTGTAGTGTAGTCGAGATGTCCCATTATCCTTTCGATCGTAGTTTTCACCCTGGGATGAGCAGGACTCTTTTGAGGCTAGCTACCGATTTCAGGATGGATAATAGGATAGTTCCATGGGACGAACTCACCGGTAGTGACACCATAATGAATGAGTTGGCTCACCAATTACGTAGGTCTGGGTGGCCTGAAAGGACCTATGACGAGGTACGTAAAGAACTTCTTAGGTTGCATGCAAGGTGGAAGAATGTAGTGGAGCCGAAGAGTGAAACTTTCAGAAGGACTGCAGAAATGCATCCATTTTTATGGACTGAGGAGAGCGAGGATGAAGATGATATCTTCATGCCGCCGCTTTCGGGTGCTGCATCATCACAGGGCAAGAGTTCTGCATCGTCAAAGGGCAAGAGTACTGCATCCTCGAAGAGCAAGAGTTCTGCATCGTCCAAGGGTAAGAGTTCTACATCCTCGAAGGGCAAGAGTTCTGCATCGATGGAGGATGACGATGATGTCTTCATGTAGTTTTATTCCAGTTCTACCGTTTAATTCGGATGTACTTGCATTATTAGTTTGTACTCTGTTATTATAGGGCATTATGTTCTATCTTAAATTTATTTTGTAGTTGTTGCACGATGTTCGATATTAGTGGAGGGAAAGAAAATGCCACTACTTTATTCTTAAACTATATTTTTTTCCATTACGACACGGCACAACTGAAAATAAGATACATTGTAGGAATATACCTACATTTAACTCCTGAAATAAAGCTACAGTAAAGTGCAGAAATAAAGATACAAATGATTGCGGAATTTTAAATACTACCACAGGAATCTACTGAGTCCAGCGTGGATATTTTCCTTTTCCATCGCCAGCTTCTTCTGTTGCCTTAGCCTGACGAGCCCTTTCTTTCTTTCTCTGCCTCTCTGCCTCACGAGCCTCCTTTCGCTGTCGTTCCTGCTCCTCCATGCGACGAGCCTCTTCCCTGTTTTTCTTTCCCATTTCCTCAAAAAAACGGTGTTGCTCCGCATAGTATTCTTTTAACTCTCTCTCTTGCTCTGCTTTCTCCTCAGCTTCTGCCTTCTCGCGTCACTCTTCCGCAAATAAACTATTCCACGCACGGCGACTTCTTTCACGAATCTCAGTCACTGCCCAGGCCGGCTTCTCCGTGTCAATCCAATGATAGTACATGCACAGAGGCGGAGGAGACTACAACAACAAACAAGAATGTTACTAAAGAATCAATGAAAATACCAACAATATCTATTTGTGATGGTTAAAGCATACCGGAGGCTTGTCGTACTCTGAAATAGCTACGGCAGGATCTTCCTCATAATTGGCGCACATGAAAAACTTCATGCCCAACCAATCTGAAAAATCCGTCACCTCCTTCACCTTGCAAAGATCGCCACACCAACATCGCAGGACTGCCACCCCAGGAGGCAAACTTGCGTTCTTCATTTTCCTCGGCCTAATGCTTTGATCTGAGCAAGGCAAACTCATACCGACTGAAAAAAATGTGTTATACACTTTGCGCAGTGGCGATTTCAAGGATGGCTGGACGAGAGCCTCGGTGTCTCCTTTTATAAGCCCAGACGATAAATAATGGCGAGAAAATTAAGCAGTAAATTTTAGGATCCCTGTAGTGTCGGCACAATAGCTTCCCGCAGTATTGGATTCCCGCAACGAGTGACTGATGCCGTCGCATCCTCTCAAGCAATAGCCAGACTGATTCTTGGGCGAAAGAAGCATCAGCGTGCATTTTCCCGCTCGTGGGAATCACCGCCGTCAGGTCGCTGTTGCACACGGGAATCAGCGCCATCTGCAATAGGAAAATGCGTCGGGCGTGAAGAAAGATGCCGCCTCCTCCGGTGGCGGCCTGGCCCACGCCTCGGCCCGCGCGCAGCTGAGGCTGTCGGACGGGGAGCGACAGCGGCAGAGCTCGCCGCCTCACCTAGTGGCGGCCGGGCCCGCCTCTCCTGGCCCGTTCCGTCACAGCTACTGCACGGTGGGAGATTCCGTTGTGCACCGCGCGGCCGCCTCCTGCGGTGGTGGCGGGGCCCGCCGCCTCACCTAGTGGCGGCAGGTGCCACGTGTCGCCTGCCGCACCTGCCGCCACTAGTCAGGGGGTCCTTTTTGACGTTTTTATCTGCAGATAGTCCTTTTTGACAATAGCGTTCGGCAGGGGGTCCTTTTGGACAAAAAATCGATCCATTTCTGCATGGCTAATGGAAAATGGAAAAGCATCTCTCCGCGCACTCTGCAAAAGCTTCGAATGCACTTGTCTGTTTTAAAGAAAATGCATTCCAACTATGATATGCATTTTATTTATTTATTTATTTATTTATACCTGGTCATGATTCGGTATTTTGGAAATGCAATTGATGAATTTCAGTGGTATTCCCACTTTCCAACGGTTTTACTAGCACTTCTTTTCGCACAGGGTTCTCCATAATCAAGATTCTCGAAAACTGCCCATAAAATTTGGTTCGGTTTTTTAAGAGCATCTCCAACACCGATTCTTAAATCGTGTGCATACGTCTGGACCACGTGGTTCGAACGTGTTGTGTCATCCAATGTTGGTCTGTATCGGTCTGTATAGCGGTCTGGACGCACTTTTTGCCACAATTCAGAGACAAACATGAGGGTCTTTGCGGGCGTACGAACAACACCCATGCCTGCTTCTGACCAACCCCAAAACCCTCCCCACTCGCACGCACGCATTCCTGCCACACGTGTCGCACGAAGTAACATGGTCCAAACGCCCCCTTTACCACCTATATTGCCACATCAAACAGGTGACATAAGCGAAATCTTTTTGGTTTCTCAGACTTAAAAATGTTTTATCTCTTAAGTAAAAGTTTCGTTTAAAAATCCGTCTCGATAAAATCTTCAAAATTACATCTCATATTGATATGTTTCGACGACTTTTTTGTGCCAAAAGTTGCCATGATATTTACACTATCATTGCCATAGAGTTTACACTAAAGTTGCCATGATATATTTCATCTATTTGTTTCTTCTAGATTTAAAACTACTGTTGTATTTTTGACTACTTTCCATGGCCAATTTTATTAATTGACCGTGGCAATTTTGGGTAATTAACCACGACAAATTTAATTCATGGGTCATGGCATTTTTAGTAATTCGTCATGCCAAATTTAGTTTATAGACCGTGGCAATTTTATTATTTGTGACCATGAAAATTATTTTTTTGTGACGCACCAACCCGCTCAAGCTTCGCCGCCGCAGACCTCCTGTCTCCAGCCTCAACTCCGGCCGCTGCATCGCCCTGAATAGACTAGAAACTTGCGGCGCCATTCTGCTGCCCTGACGATCTCGGTAAGCTTCTTTTCCCTGGTCATAGATCTGTTACTAGGGTTTTGCTGGTGTTCGTCGGAGTTCATGGATGTTCGTCACTGCCCTCCTTTCCTTTTTGTCCTAGATCCATAGATTAGACCCAAAAGCCACGAAATCTTGTGCGGCCGCAGTTTTCGTGCATGTTAAAACATTAGAACATATCCCTACTGCACCAGATTGCTTCTAGGGCTCCTCTGTTCTTCCTCCGTTATTTTGCAGATGAATTTATCTCCCTTTTTATGAAAATGGTAGATCCAAATTTATACCGTCAATCTGCGGAACTTGTTTGTCCTGACACTTAGCAAATTACATCCTTGGTAGATCTTGAATGCCTCTAATCATGGCGGCTTACACCGCCGGTTTAGCTGGCTTATCCATATATCATTAGCCCTTGTTTAAGCCGCCGTGATAAACGTGCACTGTAAACTTTAACTTGCAATCCCACCAACTAATTTAAGCCAGTGAATTGTTTTCTTTTAGATTGCACTTTCACCATGCCACCAAAGACGATGACAACTTGCAACTGGGTCCCTTCCATAGTCACCGAGAGCACTCTGAAAGATTTTTGTCACCGTTGGGTATTTACCTGAAATAAATGTCATGTCTTATCGTGCTCCTGACCCGGACGAAGAAAGACTGCAACCAAAGGACGACGAGATCATTGTCTTCACCGACCATATGAACCGGGGCTTTACGCCGTCCGGCTCAAAATTCTTTAGAGATATCCTGCATTTCTTCAAGCTTCATCCACAGGATATTGGACCCAATTCCATATCCAACATCTGTAACTTTCAAGTTTTCTGTGAAGTTTATCTGCAAGAAGAACCCACTGTTGAGTTCTTCAGAGAATACTTTTATTTGAACCGCCAGAATGAATACACCAACGGTCCCAGCTTGGAGCTTGGCGGGATCTCAATTCAGCGCGGACGAGATGCCATCTTCCCTCTAATAGTTTTACCGAGCCATCCTAAGGACTGGAATCAAACATGGTTCTATTGCCAGGACACCTCACCATCTGATGAAAAACCGATGCCGGGTTACCGTGCGGAGCGTCTTGACACCACCTACAACCTCCCTGATAAACTGACTGCCGTCGAACGCAAGAAACTTATGCCAAAGATCAAAAAGGTTCAAGCTTTGCTGGGAAACGACTTAACTGGCGTTAACTTAGTCCGCTGCTGGGTCGCATGGCGGATCATCCCTCTAAGCCGCTGACCCGGCTTGATGTGTAATTATACCGGAGGAACAGATTACGCTCTGCGCCATAGTCCTCTACGTTTGACCAAAGAGGCCATCGTTGAAATGGCGAGCACTCTTGTTAATAGTAAATATGAAGATTGCAGCGTCGTGGGTTTAAATCCTTTCTGCAAGCTTAACCCGGCTCCAGATGTAAATCCTTTTAACTTCTTCTCCCTCAGCAGTTAAGTATTCGAACATATTTCAACATGTTATCCTTTCCCAGGCCAAATCTGATTTTTGGAAAGCCAAATATGACCACGAGGCTGCCAAAAAAGCTAAAGCTGCTATGATAGCCGCCAAGAAGACCAACAGAAAATCTAGGAAGAAACAAACCGCTTCTGAATTACTCAAGCTGGACGACACCTCTAAGTCGGAGGTAGCTCTTGATTCTCTTGGCCAATTTTTTAACAACCTTATTGACACTGACTATTATCAGGGTGACACGGGAACCAGCCATGCAGTCGAAGACGAGGTAACTATTATTTCCTCCGACTCAGAACCTTTACCAAGACAGAAACCTCAGCGGGTAATCCGGAAAGTAATATTTTCACACCCCTTGGCTTATTTAGATCCTCATTTTCTTTTGAAACGACAGCAACATGAGAGCTGCTGCCAGAGCCGGACCGGCGGAGACAACAATTTACTCCGGTTTACCAAAGACTCCTCGGAAACGTCAAAATGAGGTTTCTTTCATCCTTGACCTTTTGCCCTTACCAATGAGTTTATTCTATTGCTCTCTTAACTGAGATTGCACTTTTGCAGGAGGTCTCTCGTTCTTCTGGTGATTCATCACAGACTCAACTACCGGCTTTCAAGACTGCCCCTGGGTAAGGATAACTGCCTCTCTGTCTGTTCCTTTATATCTTTGTCACCATGCTGACTCATCACAAATTTTCTTATAGTGGTCAAGCAAAGCCTAAAAAAGCAAAGGTGTCAAAACCGGCCGAGGATCCAAAAACTGTTGAATCTGAGCAGCCGCCTCTTGTACCAGAACAATCTGAAGCACCGGAGGATCTTGTTGTCAATATTCATCCGGTTTTCCTGAGCCGTCTGTTGACGAAACCGCTTGTGATCTCTCAAATGTTGAACCGCCAAGCTCAGTTAAGCCGCCAGAGACCCATGGCGATGATATCTTGATTACTGGTTCCAGATTCGTTGAGCCGGGGAACCCAACTATGCTGGCAAAACACTCCGCCAAGCAAGAAGTTATGGAGAGACAGAAAGTGAGATTTGATGTTTCTCATTATGCTCACCTGAGTATAAGCAATGTGCTATCTGGCTATCTCAGTCAGGCGCACTCCAATTGAGACTCAGAAATTGACATGGTCAAACAGATTCAGCAGAAATATGAGGTACTGAAGGAAATATGCCCTAGAGGCAATAATAAAGTTATTATTTATTTCCTTATATCATGATAAATGTTTATTATTCATGCTAGAATTGTATTAACCGGAAACATAATACATGTGTGAATACATAGACAAACAGAGTGTCACTAGTATGCCTCTACTTGACTAGCTCATTGATCAAAGATGGTTATGTTTCCTAACCATAGACATGAGTTGTCATTTGATTAACGGGATCACATCATTAGGAGAATGATGTGATTGACTTGACCCATTCCGTTAGCTTAGCACTTGATCGTTTAGTTTGTTGCTATTGCTTTCTTCATGACTTATACATGTTCCTATGACTATGAGATTATGCAACTCCCATTTATCGGAGGAACACTTTGTGTGCCACCAAATGTCACAACATAACTGGGTGATTATAAAGGTGCTCTATAGGTGTCTCCAAAGATACTTGTTGGGTTGGCGTATTTCGAGATTAGGATTTGTCACTCCGATTGTCGGAGAGGTATCTCTGGGCCCACCCGGTAATGCACATCACTATAAGCCTTGCAAGCATTGCAATTAATGAGTTAGTTGCGGGATGATGTATTACAGAATGAGTAAAGAGACTTGCCGATAATGAGATTGAACTAGGTATTGAGATACCGACGATCGAATCTCGGGCAAGTAACGTACCGATGACAAAGGGAACAACGTATGTTGTTATGCGGTCTGACCGATAAAGATCTTCGTAGAATATATAGGAGCCAATATGGGCATCCAGGTCCCGCTATTGGTTATTGACCAGAGAGGTGTCTCAGTCATGTCTACATAGTTCTCGAACCCGTAGGGTCCGCACGCTTAACGTTCATTGACAATATAGTACTATGAGTTATGTATGTTGGTGACCGAATGTTGTTCGGAGTCCCGGATGAGATCACAGACATGACGAGGAGCTCCGGAATGGTGCGGAGGTAAAGATTAATATATTGGATGATATGGTTTGGCCAAGGGGTCAGGCCCATGGGGCTATAAGTCGGTGCAAAAGGAGTTTTGCGGAGGCCAGGGGGCCAAACGCCGGAGACCCTGGCGTCTGGCCCTGGGCCAGACGCCGAGGCCCATGGCGTCTGGGCCAGATGCCAAGGATTGTGGCGTTTGGTCCTGGAGTCCGAGTGGGACTCTTGCCTTTCGGGCAAAACCGACTTTGAGGAGGCTTTTGCTCCAAGTTTCGACCCCAGGGCTCAACATATAATAGAGGGGCAGGGCTAGCACCAAAGACACATCAAGAAACACCAAGCCATGTGCCGGCAACCCCGTCCCCTCTAGTTTGTCCTCCGTCATAGTTTTTGTAGTGCTGAGGCGAAGCCCTGCGGAGATTGTTCTTCACCAACACCGTCACCACGCCGTCGTGCTGCCGGAACTCATCTACTACTTCGTCCGTCTTGCTGGATCGAGAAGGCGAGGACGTCACTGAGCCAAACGTGTGCAGAACTCGGAGGTGTCGTGCTTTCGGTACTTGGATCGGTCGGATCGTGAAGACGTACGACTACATCAACCGCGTTGATATAACGCTTCAGCAAACGGCTACAAGGGTATGTAGACAACACTCTCCCCTCTTGTTGCTATGCATCACCATGATCCTGCGTGTGCGTAGGATTTTTTTTTGAAATTACTACGTTCCCCAACAGTGGCATTCGAGCCAGATTTTATGCGTAGATGTCATATGCACGAGTAGAACACAAGTGAGTTGTGGGCGATATAAGTCATACTGCTTACCAGCATGTCATACTTTGGTTCAGCGGTATTGTTGGATGAAGCGGCCCAGACCAACATTACGCGTACACTTACGTGAGACTGGTTCTACCGACGTGCTTTGCACATAGGTGGCTGGCGGGTGTCAGTTTCTCCAACTTTAGTTGAACCGAGTGTGGCTACGCCCGGTCCTTGCGAAGGTTAAAACAACACCAACTTGACAAACTATCGTTGTGGTTTTGATGCGTAGGTAAGAACGGTTCTTGCTAAGCCCGTAGCAGCCACGTAAAATTTGCAACAACAAAGTAGAGGACGTCTAACTTGTTTTTGCAGGGCATGTTGTGATGTGATATGGTCAAGACATGATGCTAAATTTTATTGTATGAGATGATCATGTTTTGTAACCGAGTTATCAGCAACTGGCAGGAGCCATATGGTTGTCGCTTTATTGTATGCAATGCAATCGCCCTGTAATGCTTTGCTTTATCACTAAGCGGTAGCGATAGTCGTAGAAGCATAAGATTGGCGAGACGACAACGATGCTACGATGGAGATCAAGGTGTCGCGCTGGTGACGATGGTGATCATGAAGGTGCTTCGGAGATGGAGATCACAAGCACAAGAAGATGATGGCCATATCATATCACTTATATTGATTGCATGTGATGTTTATCTTTTATGCATCTTATCTTGCTTTGATTGACGGTATCATTATAAGATGATCTCTCACTAAATTATCAAGGTATAAGTGTTCTCCCTGAGTATGCACCGTTGCGAAAGTTCTTCGTGTTGAGACACCACGTGATGATTGGGTGTGATAGGCTCTACGTTCAAATACAATGGGTGCAAAACAGTTGCACACACGAATACTCAGGTTAAACTTGACGAGCCTAGCATGTAACAGATATGGCCTTGGAACACGGAGACCGAAAGGTCGAGCGTGAATCATATAGTAGATATGATCAACATAGTGATGTTCACCATTGAAACTACTCCATCTCACGTGATGATCGGACATGGTTTAGTTGATTTGGATCACGTGATCACTTAGATGATTAGAGGGATGTCTATCTAAGTGGGAGTTCTTAAGTAATATGATGAATTGAACTTAAATTTATCATGATCTTAGTCCTGTTAGTATTAGCATATCTCTGTTGTAGATCAATAGCTCGCGTTTAGCTCCCCTGTTTTATTTTTGATATGTTCCTAGAGTAAACTAAGTTGAACGATGTTAGTAGCAATGATGCGGATTGGATCCGTGATCTGAGATTTATCCTCATTGCTGTACAGAAGAATTATATCCTTGATGCACCGCTAGGTGACAAACCTATTGCAGGAGCAGATGCAGATGTTATGAACGTTTGGCTAGCTCAATATGATGACTACTTGATAGTTTAGTGCACCATGCTTAAACGGCTTAGAATCGGGACTTCAAAGACGTTTTGAACGTCATGGACCATATGAGATGTTCCAGGAGTTGAAGTTAATATTTCAAGCAAATACCCGAGTTGAGAGATATGAAGTCTCCAACAAGTTCTATAGCTAAAAGATGGAGGAGAATAGCTCAAGCAGTGAGCATGTGCTCAGATTGTCTGGGTACTACAATCGCTTGAATCAAGTGGGAGTTAATATTCCAGATAAAATAGTGATTGACAAAATTCTCTAGTCACCATCACCAAGTTAGTAGAACTTCGTGATGAACTATAATATGCAAGGGATAACGGAAACGATTCCCAAGCTCTTCGTGATGCTGAAATCGACAAAGGTAGAAATCAAGAAAAACATCAAGTATTGATGGTAAACAAAACCACTAGTTTCAAGTAAAGGGACAAAGGGAATAAAGGGGAACTTCAAGAAAAATGGCAAGCAAGTTGCTACTCAAGTGAAAAAACCCAAGTCTAAACCTAAGCCTGAAACTGAGTGCTTCTACTGCAAAGGAACTGGTCACTGGAAGCGGAACTACCCAAGAAATTGGCGGATAAGAAGGATGGCAAATTAAACATAGGTATATTTGATATACATGTTATTGATGTGTACTTTACTAGTGTTTATAGCAACCCCTCAGTATTTGATACTAGTTCAGTTGCTAAGAATAGTAACTTGAAACGGGAGTTGCAAAATGAATAGAGACTAGTTAGGGGTGAAGTGACGATGTGTATTGGAAATGGTTCCAAGATTGATATGATCATCATCGCTCGTAAGTGATACACATAAACATAATATTGAAGCCAAAAGATGCAAAGTTAATAATGATAGTGCAACTTATTTATGGCACTACCGTTTAGGTCATATTGGTGTAAAACGCATGAAGAAAATCCATGCTGATGGGCTTTTGGAATCACTTTATTATGAATCAGTTGATGCTTGCGAACCATGCCTCATGGGCAAGATGACTAAGACTCCGTTCTCTGAAACAATGGAGCGAGCAACAGATTTGTTGGAAATCATACATACTGATGTATGTGGTTTGATGAATATTGAGGCTCACGGCATGTATCATTATTTTCTGATCTTCACAGATGATTTGAGAAGATATGAGTATATCTACTTGATGAAACACAAGTCTGAAACATTTGAGAAGTTCAAAGAATTTCGGAGTGAAGTGGAGAATCGTCGTAACAAAAATAAAATTTTCTATGATATGATCGCAGAAGTAAAATATTTGAGTTACGAGTTTGGCCTTCAGTTAAAACAATGTGAAATAGTTTCACTACTCATGCCACCTGGAACACCACAACGTAATGGTGTGTCCAAACGTCATAACCGTACTTTATTTGATATAGTGCAATCTATGATGTCTCTTACCGATTTACCACTATCGATTTGGGGTTATGCATTAGAGACAGCTGCATTCACGTTAAATAGGGCACCATCTAAATCCGTTGAGACGACACCGTATGAACTATGGTTTGGCAAGAAACCTAAGCTGCCGTTTCTTAAAGTTTGAGGTTGCAATGCTTATGTGAAAAAGTTTCAACCTGATAAGCTCAAACCCAAATCAGAGAAGTGCGTCTTCATAGGATACCCAAAATAAAAATGTTGGGTACACCTTCTATCACAGATCCGAAGGCAAGATATTCATTGCTGAGAATGGATCCTTTCTAGAGAAGGAGTTTCTCTCGAAAGAAGTGAGTGGGAGGAAAGTAGAACTTGATGAGGTAACTGTACCTGCTCCCTTATTGGAAAGTAGTTCATCATAGAAATCTGTTCCTGTGACTACTACACCAATTAGTGAGGAAACTAATGATGATGATCATGTAACTTCAGATCAAGTTACTACCGAACCTCGTAGGTAAACCAGAGTGAGATCCACACTAGAGTGGTACGGTAATCCTGTTCTGGAGGTCATGTTACTTGACTATGACGAACCTACGAACTATGAGGAAGTGATGATGAGCCCAGATTCCATGAAATGGCTTGAGGCCATGAAATCTGAGATGACATCCATGTATGAGAACAAAGTATGGACTTTGATTGACTTGCCCAATGATTGGCGAGCCATTGAGATTAAATGGATCTTCAAGAGGAAGACAGACGCTTATAGTAGTGTTACTATCTACAAAGCTAGAATTGTCGCAAAAAGGTTTTCGACAAGTTCAAGGTGTTGACTATGATGAGAGCTTCTCACTCGTATCTATGCTTAAGTCTGTCCGAATCATGTTAGCAATTGCCACATTTTATGAAATCTGGCAAATGGATAAACAAAATTACATTCCTTAATGGATTTATTAAAGAAGAGTTGTATATGATGCAACAAGAAAGTTGTCAATCCTAAGGTGCTAACAAAATATGCAAGCTCCAGCGATCCATCTATGGACTGGTGCAAGCATCTCGGAGTTGGAATATACGCTTTGATAAGTTGATCAAAGCATATAGTTTTATACAGACTTGCGGTGAAGCTTGTATTTACAAGAAAGTGAGTGGGAGCACTACAACATTTCTGATAAGTATATGTGAATGACATATTGTTGATCAGAGATAATGTAGAATTATTCTGCAAATCATAAAGGAGTGTTTGAAAGGAGTTTTTCAAAGAAATACCTCGGTGAAGCTGCTTACATATTGAGCATCAAGATCTATAGAGATAGATCAAGACACTTGATACGTTTTTCAATGAGTACATACCTTGACAAGATTTTGAAGTAGTTCAAAATGGAACAGTCAAAGAAGGAGTTCTTGCCTGTGTTACAAGGTGTGAAGTTGAGTAAGACTCAAAACCCGACCACGGCAGAAGATAGAGAGAGAATGAAAGTCAATCCCTATGCCTCTCAGCCATAGGTTCTATAAAGTATGCCATGCTGTGTACCAGACCTATTGTATACCCTGCCCTGAGTTTGGCAAGGGAGTACAATAGTGATCTAGGAGTAGATCACTGGACATTGGTCAAAATTATCCTTAGTGGAATAAGGATATGTTTCTCGATTATGGAGGTGACAAAAGGTTCATCGTAAAGGGTTACGTCAATGCAAGTTTTGACACTGATCCAGATGACTCAAAGTCTCAATCTGGATACATATTGAAAGTGGGAGCAATTAGCTAGAGTAGCTCCGTGCAGAGCATTGTTGACATAGAAATTTGCAAAATACATACGGAACTGAATGTGGCAGACCCGTTGACTAAACTTCCCTCACAAGCAAAACATGATCACACCTTAGTACTCTTTGGGTATTAATCACATAGCGATGTGAACTAGATTATTGACTCTAGTAAACCCTTTGGGTGTTGGTCACATGACGATGTGAACTATGGGTGTTAATCACATGATGATGTGAACTATTGATGTTAAATCACATGGCGATGTGAACTAGATTATTGACTCTAGTGCAAGTGGGAGACTGAAGGACATATGCCCTAGAGGCAATAATAAAGTTATTATTTATTTCCTTATATGATGATAAATGTTTATTATTCATGCTAGAATTGTATTAACCGGAAACATAATACATGTGTGAATACATAGACAAACAGAGTGTCACTAGTATGCCTCTACTTGACTAGCTCGTTGATCAAAGATGGTTATGTTTCCTAACCATAGACATGAGTTGTCATTTGATTAATGGGATCACATCATTAGGAGAATGATGTGATTGACTTGACCCATTCCGTTAGCTTAGCACTTGATCATTTAGTTTGTTGCTATTGCTTTCTTCATGACTTATACATGTTCCTATGACTATGAGATTATGCAACTCCCATTTACCGGAGGAACACATTGTGTGCCACCAAACGTCACAACGTAACTGGGTGATTATAAAGGTGCTCTACAGGTGTCTCCAAAGGTACTTGTTGGGTTGGCGTATTTCGAGATTAGGATTTGTCACTCCGATTGTCGGAGAGGTATCTCTGGGCCCACTCGGTAATGCACATCACTATAATCCTGTCAAGCATTGCAACTAATGAGTTAGTTGCGAGATGATGTATTACATAACGAGTAAAGAGACTTGCCGGTAACGAGATTGAACTAGGTATTGAGATACCGATGATCGAATCTCGGGCAAGTAACATACCAATGACAAAGGGAACAACGTATGCTGTTATGCCGTCTGACCGATAAAGATCTTCGTAGAATATGTAGGAGCCAATATGGGCATCCAGGTCCCGCTATTGGTTATTGACCAGAGAGGTGTCTCAGTCATGTCTACATAGTTCTCGAACCCGTAGGGTCCGCACGCTTAACGTTCGTTGACGATATAGTACTATGAGTTATGTATGTTGGTGACCGAATGTTGTTCGGAGTCCCGAATGAGATCACGGACATGACGAGGAGCTCTGAAATGGTCGGGAGGTAAAGATTAATGTATTGGATGATATGGTTCGGCCAAGGGGTCAGGCCCATGGGGCTATAAGTCGGTGCAAAAGGAGTTTTGCGGAGGCCAGGGGGCCAAACGCCGGAGACCCTGGCGTCTAGCCCTGAGCCAGACGCCGAGGCCCATGGTGTCTGGGCCAGACGCCAAGGATTGTGGCGTTTGGTCCTGGAGTCTGAGTGGGACTCTTGCCTTTCGGGCAAAATCGACTTTGAGGAGGATTTTGCTCCAAGTTTCGACCCCAGGGCTCAACATATAAATAGAGGGGCAGGGCTAGCACCAAAGACACATCAAGAAACACCAAGCCGTGTGCCGGCAACCCCGTCCCCTCTAGTTTGTCCTCCGTCATAGTTTTCATAGTGCTTAGGCGAAGCCATGCGGAGATTGTTCATCACCAACACCGTCACCACGCCGTCGTGCTGCCGGAACTCATCTACTACTTCGTCCCTCTTGCTGGATCGAGAAGGCGAGGATGTCACCAAGCCGAACGTGTGCAGAACTCGAAGGTGCCATGCTTTCGGTACTTGGATCGGTCGGATCGTGAAGACGTACGACTACATCAACCGCGTTGATATAACGCTTCCGCAAACGGTCTACAAGGGTATGTAGACAACACTCTCCCCTCTCGTTGCTATGCATCACATGATCTTGCGTGTGCGTAGGAATTTTTTTGAAATTACTACGTTCCCCAATAGGTACATTCCGCGACTTTCCTGAATTATATCCTCTACCAGCCCCCAAGTCTTTTGATTATGATAAACTTGAATGATATGTAGACTTGAAACATTTATAAGCTTCCGTTCTAGTCTTCCTTCAAGTCCGATTTAAAAACTTTAAACCAGATTTTTGTAACAATGTACTTCTGCATGTCTAGCCCCCAAGGGCCGGCTTAATCAGCATGACTGAACCATTCATTATAGACAAAACAATACTTATCTTCGTATCCCTCATGTATTAGCTGAAACTGTTGACAGCTTAACCGGCTCATAGAAAGAATTTTGAGCAACATGCATTAGCCCCCAAGTGCCAAGTGTTGTTACTTGTAAAACACTTGGGACTTTTCAGAAGAGAAAAAATTGCTTTGGCAGACATTAGCCCCCAAGTGCCAAGTGTGCTTGCTTGGCAAAGTGCTTGGGACTTTAATTGTTGTAATCCTCTTTTGAACATACTTTGATAAACATGTGCTGCCTGCAGTCTGCTATAGCTGATTTGGATACACAACTGAATGAGACGAAGACCCGGCCGGCGGCTCAGGAAAAGGAGACCCAAAAGGCTGAATCCAAATTGCAGGCTAGTGTGTCTGAAACAGAGAAACTGAAGACCAACCTCAGTGCAGAAAAGGATGCTTGGGCCAATGAAAAAACTGCCTTGATCCATCGTGCCGAAAAAGCTGAGGCGGCTCTGGAAAAAGTTACCACTGAACTCACCGGCTTAAAGAACCGTGTGTCTCAGATGGTCTCCGCCATCTTTGGTAAGTCATGTTATTAATTATTCAAAGTGAATCCTTGTCATCATAACATAAGCCGCTGCTTCACTCATTGTATAATCTGTACAGGTCCCAGGAGCAGCAATTTGAGCCAAGATCCGTTGATAAAGCTGAAGGCGGTTTACACCCTCGTGGAGAAATTGTACACCGGAGCTCAACGGATTCTTGCTACTATCTCCCCAGTGAACCAAGAGCCAAACTTATTGAGCGACGTCTTGAAAAAGCCGTCTGTCTTCCCTGTAGGTTCCAAGAAATCAAGCGATCCTGCGCTAGAGCCGGAGCTGTGTCGTCTTTAAGCCGCTCTAAAGCCTGGATGCCAGAGCTAGACCCGGCTGATATAATGAAAGGATATCCTAGTCTCAAGGAAGATGGAACACCTTTTGACCACCAAGATTTTGCTACCTGCGTTAAGGAAATTTGCCCATGTGCTACAATCCTTGGCAATGAGACCGAACTTGACAAATATCAGCCGTGTTTTGATATTGAAAATAAGAGACTAGCAACTCCTGCATACAAAGTGATGGATTTAATCCCACCGAACCGTAAGCACACCTTTGCCCCTGAGATTGACCCGTATGGTCTGATAGATGACAAGGCTGAATTTATCGCCCTACGTGGCTTTGACTGGACCAAATCCAATTTCTAGACAGTGGAGGAAGACGAACTGGCGAGGGATGAGCCACAACCATCAAGTTAGCCATGCCACGATTTATGAACCGGCCTAACTTATCACCTGCTGTATGCGAGACAAATAGTTTTATCCTTTTTTGGGCTCCAAATGCCTTGTAATAGGCTAGCGCTGAAACTTGTTCTGCTATGTCATCATGCATATTGTGCTGCGTACAACACCGTTGTCCGTCATACAAAGATATGTTTTACATCCCTTACAATATCAATAGTGTTGGATCTGTTCCTGCACTCAATATATTAAAATTGTCCCGGCGGTTTATCGCCGGACAGATCATAACACCCAATACACAATCATGGAGACCAACATAACTGTATAAGTAAGGCTGAATGTAATAATTATTAATGCTGGATGTAAGAATTATTAAGGCTGGAAAGCCTCTGATTGAAGATACACAAATTAGCCTATTATGAATTTTAACTTTGGAACATAACGACAATATCATACCTGTGACCTTGAATTTGAACTGTCGGTTTATGTAACTCGAACAGTAAGGGTGATGACCCAATCTTGGTAGAAGCCAACACTTCCATAATTATGATGACTGTCATACACTGGCGATTTACCATAAAAAACCAAGCCGGATTAAATTGAAACCATACTTATACTTAGATCTAGACGAAAAACGCAGAACAAAGATTGTCTTGCAAAAAACGTAAGTCAAACATAAAGAAAAAATTTGGAGGCTTCTGATTCGAATACGATCAGTAAACCGGACCAAAGGGGTTAAGCTAGGATTCGAATACGATCAATAAACCGGACCAAAGGGGTTAAGCTAGGATTCAAATACGATCATGTAGCTCCCAGTGGCTTTGGCGTTGCGTCGATCAAGAGGATACCGACAGCTATGTTCTCTTTGGTTCGAATACGACCTATGTTTGAACAGGAAGCCCCCAAATGACCTTGAGAGGTTTTTAACGACCCTGATTTGAATACGATCCAATTCAGACCCAAAAGGGGTTAAGCTATGATTCGAATACGATCAAGAAGCCCCCTAGTGAGTTTTGGCATTGCGTCGATCAAGAGGGTACCGACAGCTATGTTCTCTTTGGTTCGAATACGACATATGTTTGAATAGGAAGCCCCCTAGTGACCATATGCTTTAGCGGCTAGATTCGAATACGATCATGAGCCGGACCAAAGGGTTAAGCTAGATTTAAATCAGCCCCCAGTTGGTCATTTTGAAATTATCATGATGAAGACATGTAATTATTGAGGATGAAAAGGACAGAGGTCCTGCTTTATTACTTATCATAATATATACAATGTCAAAGTATGTACATCATGAGAGTCGGTGGCTCAAGTATTGTAAGGCCGAAGATGAGCGATATTCCACGGCCGGCGGGTCTCTTCCTCCGACTTACGTGAGTCTTTGTGCTCTCGAACATCGATAAGATAGTATGACCCGTTGTTCAAATTCCTGCTGACCACAAAAGGTCCTTCCCAAGGTGGGGATAATTTGTGTGCATCAGTTTGATCCTGGATGAGCCGGAGCACCAAATCACCTTCTTGAAAGGTTCTGGACTTAACTCAGTGGTTGTGATAATGGCGCAGGTCCTGTTGGTAAATCGCGGAGCGGGCTGCTGCTAAGTCACGCTCTTCATCTAACAGATCAAGTGCATCCTGACGGGCTTGTTCGTTATTAACCTCAACGTAAGCCGCCACACGGGGTGAGTCATGACAGAGGTCACTAGGCAAGACTGCCTCTGCTCCGTAAACCATGAAGAAAGTCGTATAACCCATAGACCTGTTAGGGGTAGTATTGATGCTCCATATCACAGAGGGTAACTCCTCCACCCAACAACCCGGCGTCCGTTGTAAAGGAACCGTAAGCCGGGGCTTGAGACCTTTTAGGATTTCCTGATTGGTTCTTTCAGCCCGACCATTGGATTGGGGGCTAGCTACTAATGAAACATCAAGCCGGATATGCTCATGTTGGCAGAGTTCCTCCATAGCACCCTTGGACATATTAGTACCATTGTCAGTTATAATGCTGTGTGGAAAGCCAAAATGAAAGATCACCTTTTTCATGAATTGAACCACCGTGGCTGCATCACACTTACTAACCAGCTCTGCCTCAACCTACTTTGTGAATTTGTCAACTACCACCAAAAGGTGTGTCTTTTTATCTTTGGATCTTTTGAAAGGTCCAACCATGTCGAGCCCCCAGACTGCAAACAGCCAAGTAATTGGAATCATCCGCAACTCTTGAGCCGGCACGTGTGCGCGTCGTGAGAATTTCTGGCAACCATCACACCTACTGACCAGATCCTCCGCATCAGCGTGAGCCATTAGCCAGTAAAA
Organism: Triticum aestivum; assembly: GCF_018294505.1. NCBI lineage: Eukaryota > Viridiplantae > Streptophyta > Magnoliopsida > Poales > Poaceae > Triticum > Triticum aestivum. Next base: position 630,303,459 of record NC_057803.1, read on the forward strand.
ACCATGACAGAAGGCTTTGGCTACAAGGGACTTTGAACCGACATGATGACCACAATCCCCTTCATGGGTTTCACGAAGAATTTCTTGACCTTCCTCAGGAGAGACACAACGTTGAAACGCCCCTGTGACACTGCGATGATGCAACTCACCATTGACCGTCAGGTTATCTGTCTAGCCAAGGTCTCTTCCTCAGGCAACTCGCCCCGGGTCTTATAAGCCAAATATGGCACTGTCCAATCTGGGATGACGTGAAGAGCCGCCACCAATTGTGCTTCCGGGTCTGGAATAGCCAAGTCTTCCTCTGTAGGCAACTTGACAGAAGGGTTATGCAGAACATCTAAGAAAGTGTTAGGTGGCACCGGCTTACGCTGAGACCCCAGCCGGCTTAAAGCATCAGCTGCTTCATTCTTTCTGCGATCAATGTGTTCCACTTGGTAACCCTTGAAGTGTCCAGCAATGGCATCAACTTCACGGCGATAAGCCGCCATGAGAGGATCTTTGAAATCCCACTTGCCTGATACTTGTTGAGCCACCAAATCTGAGTCGCCAAAGCACCTTACCCGACTTAAATTCATCTCCTTAGCCATCCGAAGACCATGAAGCAAGGCTTCATACTCAGCTGCATTGTTAGTACAGGGAAACATCAATCGTAGCACATAACAAAATTTATCACCTCGAGGGGAAGCTAAAACAACTCCAGCCCCCGAGCCTCCCAATTGCCTGGACCCATCAAAATGAATAGTCCAATATGTATTATCCGGCTTCTCTTCAGGCATCTGCATCTTTGTCCAATCGTTGATGAAGTCCACCAATGCTTGAGACTTGGTAGCGGTGCGTGGCATATACTTCAAACCATGAGGTCCAAGTTCAATGGCCCACTTGGCGACTCGTCCTGTGGCCTCTCTATTTTGAATAATATCTCCTATAGGAGCAGAACTAACCACCGTGATGGGATGACCTTGGAAATATTTCTTAAGCTTCCGGCTCGCCATAAATACCCCATAAACGAGTTTTTGCCAGTGAGGATATCTTTGCTTGGACTCAATAAGTACCTCACTAACGTAGTAAACCAGCCGTTGAACCGGATATTCCTTGCCAGCCTCCTTGCGCTCTACTACAACGGCCACGCTAACAGCACGGGTGTTAACAGCCACATATAATAATAATGGCTCCTTATCAATAGGAGCAGCAAGGACCGGCGGCTCAGCGAGCTATCTCTTCAAATCCTCAAAGGCGGTATTAGCAGCATCACTCCAGACAAAATCGTCTGTCTTCTTCATCATCTAGTACAACGGTATGGCCTTCTCACCTAGCCAGCTTATGAACGCTGAACATCATTGATACACGCCGGTTTAGCCAAAGAAGTGATTGCCTTGATCATCTCCGGGTTAGCCTCGATACCTCTATTAGAAACTAGAAAACCCAAAAGCTTGCCTGCTGGTACTCCAAAAACACACTTGGCTGGGTTAAGCATCATCTTGTAGACCCAGAGGTTATCAAATGTTTCCTTCAGATCATCTATCAAGGTCTCCTTTTCTTTGGACTTCACTACGATGTCATCCACATAAGCATGAACATTGCGCCCAATCTGACTGTGAAGACAGTTCTACACACCGCTGATAAGTCTCCTGGGCACTCTTAAGCCCAAAAGGCATAGATACATAGCAGAAGGCTCCAAACGGAGTAATAAAAGCCGCCTTCTCCTGGTCCTTAACCGCCATTTTGATCTGATGATACCCAAAATAAGCATCCAAAAAACTCAAGCGCTCACAACCCGCCGTAGCATCAATGATTTGATCAATACAAGGAAGAGCGAAAGGATCAGCCGGACAAGCATTGTTTAAGTCCGTGTAATCCACATACATACGCCAGGTGCCGTTCTTTTTAAGCACGAGCACCGGGTTAGCCAACCACTCTGGATGGAAGACTTCGCTAATGAACCCGACTGCCAAGAGCCGGGCCACTTCCTCACCAATAGCCTTATGCCTTTCTTCATTGAATCTCCAAAGAAACTGCCTGGCTGGCTTAAACTTTGGATCAATAATGAGAGTGTGCTCAGCGAGTTCTCTCAGTACACCCGGCATGTCAGAAGGTTTCCATTCAAAGATGTCCTGGTTCTCACGGATGAACTCGATGAGCATGCTTTCCTATTTAGGATCCAGATTAGCATTGATATTGAACTGCTTAGATGAGCCCCCTGGGACAAAATCAACAAGCTTGGTTTCATCAGCCGATTTAAACTTTAACACCGGCTCATGTTCTATGGTTGGCTTCTTCAAAGACGTCATGTCTGCCGGGTCAACATTGTCCTTATAGAACTGCAATTCCTCTGTCGCACACAAAGACTCGGCATAGGCAGCATCGCCTTCCTCACATTCCAAGGCTATCTTCCGGCTCCCATGCATGGTGATAGTACCCTTATGACCTGGTGTCGGTGTCAAAACCGGCGGATCTTGGGTAGGGGGTCCCGAACTGTGCGTCTAAGGCTGATGGTAACAGGAGGCAGGGGACACGATGCTTACCCAGGTTCGGGCCCTCTTGATGGAGGTAATACCCTACGTCCTGCTTGATTGTTCTTGATGATATGAGTATTACAAGAGTTGATCTACCACGAGATCGTAGAGGCTAAACCCTAGAAGCTAGCCTATGGTATGATTGTATGTTGTCTTACGGACTAAACCCTCCGGTTTATATAGACATCGGAGGAGGCTAGGGTTGCACAGAGTCGGTTACAAGGGAGGAGATCTACATATCCGTATTGCCAAGCTTGCCTTCTACGCCAAGGAAAGTCCCATCCAGACATGAGACAAAGTCTTCAATCTTGTATCTTCATAGTCCAATAGTCCGGCCAAAGGATATAGTCCGGCTGTCTGGAGACCCCCTAATCCAGGACTCCCTCAGTAGCCCCTGAACTAGGCTTCAATGATGATGAGTCCGGCGCACAGTTTTGTCTTCGGCATTGCAAGGCGGGTTCCTCCTCCGAATACTCCATAGAAGATTTTGAACACAAGGATAGTGTCCGGCTCTGCAAAACAAGTTCCACATACTGCCGTAGAGAATAATATTTCCACAAATCCAATATGCTGACACGTTTGACAGCATGACATCATGTCATGGCCCGGTCATTATTCAAACCGTTTTTCTCAACCAACACCGCATATATCGCGAGGCGGTTTTCTTGACACGTCTTGTCAAATCAGAGATCGCGTCCCCCTTATCACGGGATTCTCATCAATACGGACATGGGTAACCCACTCGTGCCCGTTGGTATGACTCCTCAATTTTAGGCAAGTCCAAAACGGCCCAAAGGAGGATGCTTGATATTCACCCTCTTTATAAAGAGACCAAGGCATGTCCTTTTTTCCTCTCGTGCTCAATCGAATCCTTCCCCCGCCTCGAGTTCCAACACCCAAGGCTCAGGTCAGGCGCTTCGGACCTTCAACCATGTCCGAACCCAACCTCCAAGGTCGGTGGATGCCTTCCTCTGTCACAGAGGAGGACATCAAGAAGCTGAGAAAGGCCAGGCATCTGACCACCAAAATCTCGCACAGGCTGCCCGCTCGAGGGCAGGTCATCCCCACTCCCGAACCCAACGAGTGTTGTGTTCATCTCTCACTTCCTCCGAGGGCTAGGCCTCGCTCTGGATCCCTTTGTTAGGGGCTCATGTTCTATTATGGGCTGGATTTCCATGATCTGGCCCCAGATTCCCTCCTTCACTTGTCGTTCATCGTCGTGTGTGAGGCCTTCCTCTGCATTACCCCACACTTCGGCCTGTGACTCAAGACCTTCAATGTGAAACCGAAGATGATCGAGGGGCGGCACGCAGAGTGCGGAGGTGCCGTAAGAAGCAAAAGCGCTGAGGCTCCATGGCCAGAGGGTTCCTTCCCGGAGGTGTCCAGTTTGTGGCAGTGGGAGTGGTTTTATATCACAGCTCCCCGGAGTTCCAAGTGGGTAGACGCCCCTGCCTTTCACTCAGGCCCCCACCACAACTGACTTCATGGATCAACAAGGGGCTGAACTGGGGGCCAGTAAATGATGTGCCGATATTGCAGAGTCGCATCCGAGATCTCCTTGAGAGAGATGTCAGCCTGGTCTCGGTAATGCAAGTTATGCTAGTTCATCGAGTCCTGCCTTGCAAACGTCGACCCCTCCGTATGTGGGAGTTCAACCCGGAAGGACCGCGAACTATTCAGCACTTCCTCGGCATGACGCTCGAAGAGATGTACAAATTGTTCTTCGGACCCCAAATAAAGTGTCCGGACACCACCAAGGATGCGGGTCTGAGTTGTAATCTCCCTGATACCCAAGTACGTAATCCCATGGCCGAACACGCTGTCTTTTTATTTATCATGACACCATTCTGAAAAGTCGCTCTTTGACCAGGACTGGATAACCAAGGCGAAGATGATCAGGTGTTCGGCCCCCTTCCCGAAGGCCTGGCCAATCTCGTACTAGATAGAATGCCCGAGCCGGCACCTTATCAGGCGCCCTTAGGGGAAAATAAAGGGGGGAATAAAGAGGCTGAAAGCGGGCCTCACTCACTACTCGCCCAAACCGGGGGAATTAGCGCCTCCGCGAAGGAGGATAACCAGGGAGAAGAATCTGACATTCCCTCTCCCCGAGGAAGGAAGAGGACCACCTCTGAAGACTCGGAAACAAAGGTTTCCAAACGGGGGAAGAAATCTTCGCCAGAGGGTCCTGCCTCGGAGGGTACTCTTGCCGCACAATGTCCGCAAGGGGATCAGCCCTCTACCGAGCTGTAAGTAATCAAAAAGTACTTAATAGTGAAAATATCCTACCTTACTTCTGAAGACAATAACCGAAGCTTATATCTTGTAGTTCGGATCGTAGCCCTTCTCGATAGAGTTCGTCTTCGAGGGATCTTCTTCCAGAGATGACGGAGAGCGAAACACCTCCCCCTACCAACCCGCCTCATGAGGCGGGCGACCCTGAAGTGTCGTCGCGGAGGGTTTCTCCTGATCCGCCAAGGCCAGAGGGTAATCCTTTGGCCACCCAGAGTCCTCGGTATTCGGCTCCTAAAGAGAGAAACAGAAAGAGTCTGGAACCGTACAATGTGCGGTCAGACGCACTGAAGGATCTTCTGGAGCAAGCGGCCATCTCAGAAGCGCATCGTACGCTAATGGGTACGGTAATTGAAAGGATTTCATCCGCCGAAAGCTGGTTGCATGAAGCTTTTATGAGTCTGCTGAAAGGCTTTGAGGTACGTGAAATGGTGTATGTTTTTGATAGTACCACACACGTTAGGTGTGCCCTATGCAGATAGTAGCCCCTGAGACTCTGGTTGCCGTCGAAAACGGCGGCAAACAGAGGATCATAGTCCCAAGTAATAACTAGACCGCCTTTATGTGCAGGTGGCTGAAGGTCCGGTGGCTAGCCGGACTGATGAGTTTGCTGAGCTAAAGCGGCAACTTGATGCGGCAGATGCCGACATCGTTCTTGTCAACAAACGGCTTGACGAGGCACAGGGTAAGTGATTTCTCCGGTGATCAACACATAGTAAGAGGAGCATGATGCTGGTATCTTTAATATGTTGTGACTTCAGATGGAGCTGCCACCGTGGAGATCCTTCGGGCGGAGCTTGCCCGAGCCAAGGAACAAGCAAGGAATAGCGATGTGGCCGCTCTAAAGGTGGTCGAAGAGCTGAGGGCCGAACAGGCCGCGCATTGCCAGCGCAAGGAAAGAATAGCCAAGATGGCCGTTGAGTTGAAAGATGCCGCTGACCGTTACCAGCTTCTTGAAAAAGAAAGTCGAGCGAAGGCGACGAACCTGGAGAAGGCCATGGTAGCAGCCAAGGAAGCCCGCTCCAAAATCAGAGCGACGAAGGAGGAGCTGCGTCAACCTGCGGATATCGTGGCTGGGAAGCCCTTTTTGTTGCGGACTAAGTTCGGAGATCCAAAGTATGCTCCTCCTAATCAACTATGGAGTTCTGCAGACGCATACGTGGATTTGGCAGCAAGTGTTGCTGATGCGACCGAGTACTTCAAGGATCAAAAAGATCGTGAAGTGGAAAAGCTGTTCTGGTCATAGTTCCATGCTCTAGTTGCATCCACTGTTGTTGAATGAGCGAATGGCCGAGTGGGCCGAGCTCCATAGGTTGTCCGGACTTGCCATGAGGTCTGTTGTGGATCATCTATGGCCGGGAGGGCCAAGGCCGAATAGTTATTTTAGTTTAGTGCAACAATTCCTTGGTGATGTGCCGCACATCGATGCTATGAAGAGGTCAGCGTGCATAGAGGGTGCGCGGATGGCACTTGCCTATGTCAAGACATACTGGGCAGAGATGGAGGCCACCACTATTGCAACACAGGGTTTGGCCGTTGGCCGAGTGGCTGCCGAGCACTACTTTGAAGAAGTCCTTGAAGGCGCTCGTTCGATAGAGGCTCAGTGCTCGAAGAATATTATGTTCTGGTGACATGTACTCCCATTGTAAAAACAATGTTTTATTAAATTATAAAGGCTGTGTTTATATTTTTGCCTGAAAGTATTATGATGCCTCCTGTGTGGCCGTTTATGTATATACGTATATAACTTGAAAGTTTGTAGTCGTCGGCTTCAGCCCCCGCGCATATAATGCGGGGGTGTTCGCAAAAAACGCGTATTCACACTTGATCCAACATCTTGGTCCATGAAGGAGGTGGTAGCGCAGCGAACGAGGCAATCGGACTATATTGCTTTAACACTTTCACTTAGCCATAGGAGTTTGACGGTGGGACTACTATATAGCCCCTGGTACTTTTGCGCTCGTCCAAATACAGGGCGCGTACGTACATGACCGGGAAATGGCCCTTCATTAATGTGGAGGAATCCCGAAGATTCCCCTAAGTCATCGAGTGGTTGACCAGTCTCGCGCTTTATCATGACAGTCAGTTTTCGGCTTTCTCTACTGAGGTGCTCATCCGGATGAACCAGGGCACAATCACAGTAGTTCTCCCAGTGCTACCTTAGCCGATATAGCGGAACATGTCGTGGAATTGTCACGGCAGATGTCCTAGTGGAAGGACTTAGTCGTAGGGCCATCGCAACTAGGAAGCTTAAAGGGGTTAATCGGGACAAAGGACACGGGAGGTTTTATACTAGTTCGGCCCCTTACGATGAAGGTAAAAGCCTACATCTAGTTGTGTTTGGTATTGCTGAGGTTTCGATCACCAAGAGGCTAGCTCGCCGGCTTGGTTGTCGATCTCTTGTTTTTTGCCCTAAGCCGCCACCAGGTCGTCCCCTTATATACACGGGTTGACACCTGGTGGCCTACAGAGTCCCGACCGGCTCATAAATCATGTCCGGCTCGGTGACTTCTTTTACATGCCTTTCTTTACAAGTATTTCCTTACATATGTCGGTTTACAATATCGGGCCTTAAGCCGCCTCTAGGCCTTTTAGGCCTTCTGTAAGATTTGATAAACTATCATCTTAATGTTTACTGGGCTTCCTTTGTAAACCGCCATTGGGCTGACCCGGCCCCTCCTGGGCGGGTCATAACTGATAGCTATATCCCCAACATTAGGCCCCAGGTTGACTTTGAACTTTGTTCTTTGTCAATCTTCAACACTTAGACAAAATCCATCTTCTTATCCTCGCAGAAGTTTTTGTAACCCGCCATGACGTCATCTCTTGAAAACACAAAAAACTTTTATGACGTCATCTCCCAATGGATCTTCATCTTTAATGCCTTCCGAGAATCGAGGCGTCCATCTAGTTAGATAACCATTATTCGGCTCTTCCTCGATTTTCACGCCCGTCTGTTCACCTTTTCCCTTATAAATAGGCATGCCCCGGCCTTCCTCATTCTTCTCTGTCTCTCTCTGTGTTCTTCCTCTCGCAACCCTCCTGCTGCTCGAGCTTCGCCGCCGTCGTGCTTCACCTCCGTCTCCATCGACCTTGGCCGCTGCATCAACCCGAATTGGTCCAGAGAACGACGGTGACCTCCACAGAAGATCCACGGTTGTAAGTGCTCACTTTCCTGCTCCTCAGATCCGCATTAGGGTTTATGTGTGTTCTTCGCAGTTCGTCACGATTTCTTCGTAGTTCTTCCACTGCCTCCTCCTCTTGATCCAAAAGAGATGTATGCTCATGCGGTAGTTGTTTGGTGCCTACTTTCGACATTAGTAGACCCCTTTTTCTGGTACAAGGGCTGCATTTAGAACTGATGAACTCATCTGAGCTGTATTTTTAGGTCTAGATTTTTTTTTTCATTTTGAACAGCCATTTGATCTGAAATAATATCAAGCAATTTGGGAAACTTGTTTGCTCCAACACTTAGCCAATTCTGTCTCTGATTTCCTTCAAATGTCTGTAGTCATGGCGGCTTACAACGCCGGCTTACTTTTCCCAAGAGCTTGCCGGCTGGGACTCCAAAAACACCAAAAACCCCAAGAGCTTGCCGGCTGGGACTCCAAAAACACACTTAGCCGGGTTAAGCATCATTTTGTAGACCTGGAGGTTATCGAAGGTCTCTTTCAGATCTGCATCAAGGTTTCCTTTTTCCTGGATTTCACCACTATGTCATCCACATAAGCATGAACATTACGCCAATTTGAGTGTGAAGACAATTCTGCACACATCGTTGGTAAGTCGCCTGGGCGCTTTTAAGCCCAAAAGGCATAGACACATAACAGAAAGCTCCAAACGGAGTGATAAAAGCTGTCTTCTCCTGATCTTTGACTGCCATCTTGATCTGATGATAACCTGAATAAGCATCCAAGAAACTCAAACGTGCGCATCCTGCCGTAGCATCGATGATCTGATCAATACGGGGGAGGGAAAAAGGGTCAGCCGGACAAGCCTTGTTTAAATCGGTGTAATCCACACACATACGTCAGGTGCCGTTCTTTTTGAGTACAAGCACCGGGTTAGCTAACCACTCAGGGTGAAAGACTTCCACAATGAACCTGGCCGCCAAGAGCTGGGCCACCTCTTCTCCAATGGCCTTGCGCCTTTTTCATTGATCCGGTGGAGAAACTGTCGAACAGGTTTAAACTTTGGATCAATATTAAGAGTGTGCTCAGCGAGTTCCCTCGGGACACCCGGCATGTCAGAAGGTTTCCATGCAAAGATGTCCCGGTTCTCACGGATGAACTCGATGAGCACGCTTTCCTGTTTCGGATCCAAGTTTGCACTAATGATGAACTGCTTGGATGAGTCGCCAGGCACAAAGTCAACCATCTTGGTGTCATTAGCTGATTTGAACTTCAACATCGGCTCATGCTCCGTTGTTGGTTTCTTTAAAGATGTCATGTCTGCCGGGTCAACATGATCCTTATAAAACTTTAACTCCTCTATTGCACAAACAGACTCGGCATAGGTAGCATCACCTTCTTCACACTCCAAGGCTATTTTCCGACTTCCATGTACTGTAATGGTGCCCTTATAACCTGGCATCTTGAGCTGCAAATACACATAACACGGCCGAGCCATGAACTTGGCATAAGCCGGCCGTCCAAACAGAGCATGATATGGGCTTTTGATCTTAACCACCTCAAAGGTTAATTTTTCTGCTCTGGAGTCATACTCATCCCCAAAGGCTACTTCCAGTTCAATCTTACCAACTGGGTATGCCGACTTGCCAGGTACCACACCGTGAAAAATAGTGTTGGATTGCTTAAGACTCTTATCAGTCAACCCCATCCGACGGAATGTCTCATAGTAGAGGATGTTGATGCTGCTGCCTCCATCCATGAGTACCTTAGTGAATTTATATCCACCAACCTGAGGCGCCACCACCAAGGCCAAGTGACCCAGATTATCGACCCGAGGTGGGTGATCCTCTCTGCTCCACACAATAGGCTGCTCTGACCAACGTAAGTGACGTGGAATCACCGGCTCAATGGCATTGACGACCCTCTTGTGAAGCTTCTGGTCCCTCTTACATAAACTAGTGGTGAACACATGGTATTGGCCACTATTCAGCTGTTTCGGGTTGCTCTGATATCCAGACTGTTGCTGCTGATTACTTTGGCCGGGTTCTGGATTATATCCTCCTTGGTTACCAGGATGACCCTGACCGTGGAATCCTCCTCCACCTGAACCGGCGCCCGGGCCATGAAAACCACCCCCACCTGAACCACCGCCTGGGCCGTGACCTCCATCAAATGCATTTCAATTTTTAAACGCCTTCATGATTGTACAATCCTTCCACAGGTGGGTGGCTGGCTTCTCCCGGGTGCCGTGTCTTGGACAAGGTTCATTTAATAGTTGCTCAAGGGTAGGACCTAACCCGCCCGACCGAGGGGGTTGCCTGCCCTTGCGCTGTTGATTCCCGCCCTGCGCATTAGTGTTAGCGACAAATTCACCAGCCTTACATTTATTACCTCCTTAATTTGCCAGGTTATGCTGGTCACCCTTGCCGTTGTCGTTCTTCTTTCCCTTCGCTGTCTTTTGTTCGTCAGACACCGGGTCCTTGGTACTATCAGAATCAGCATACTTGACGAGAGCCGCCATCAACTGGCCCATGTCATTGCAGTCACGCTTGAGCCGCCCCAACTTCTGCTTCAGAGGTTCAAAACGGCAGTTTTTCTCCAACATCAAGACTGCTGAGCCGGCATCCATCTTATCAGACAAATGTATTATCTCCTTGACCCGGCGCACCCAATGGGTTATAGATTCACCGTCCTCTTGTTTACAATTAGTCAGGTCCACAATCGACATAGGTTGTTTACACGTGTCTTTGAAGTTTTGGATGAACCGGGCCTTCAACTCCGCCCATGAGCTGATAGAATTGGGTGGCAACCCCTTTAGCCAAGTACGAGTTGTTCCATCCAACATCATAGTGAAATACTTAGCCATTGCCATGTCGCTGACCTCCAACAACTCCATAGCCATCTCATAACTCTCAATCCAAGCCCCAGGCTGCAGGTAAGCCGTGTAATTAGGCACCTTACGAGGCCCCTTGAAGTCCTTTGGCAGACGGTCATTACGTATGGCCGGCACCAGGCAAGGGACACCTCGGTTCTTGTGGCCACTCCTGCCTCGACCGAGGTTGCTGGATAAGCTGAAAAAGTCTGATGAGCCGCCTGATCTATTGCCAGTTGAATCGCTCGCTCAGCCTCTTGCCGGATCCTCTCCTGATCCGCCAAGTTAAGGGCTCCAGCCTGCACCGGCTCATACCTGTGCGGCCGGTTGCAGCGTTGAACATTGCTTTACATGTCAGCTGAATCCATATGTCTACTATAACTTGGGCTCCGGCTCGGGCGAGGAGTTGAATGGATCCTGTCTCGACTGTAGGAGTATGCATCCTACTGCGCCAGAGCTGTTTGAAGAAGTTCTCTCACCCTTCGCGTTTCGATCGCCGCTGGTGAGTCACCTTCCATCGGGAGAGCCACCAAACGAGCCGACGTTGCAATGAGGTTTTCCAAGGGATTGGAGAAGTGACCCGGCGGCGTTGGTACATAATGAGGTGGAGCGATATGTACACGAGGCGGATCCATGACGCGCGGTTGAACCGGCACCCCGGGTGTCGTGAGCCGATTTGCCTCTGGCGGGTTGCTTGTCCCAGCCCAGGGTGTATGAAAGAGGTTCCTAGGATCGAGCGTCAGAGGTAGACATGACTGAGTTTTCTGATGCCTTCTTCTCATGACCTCGTTTGACGCGTTCAGATCCACCGAGAGCTGGAAAGTCTCTGCTTGGAGCTGTTGAGCACGAACGTCCAAAGCCGCCCGCTCCACTGCCATCCTGACCTCCTCTGCTGCTAGATTTTCCTTAGCTTGCACCATCTCCTCACGTACGCGTGCCACCTCTGTGTCATGCTGGGTTTTATCCGCCGGCTCTACCACGACAGTTAATAGAGTCGTCAGTTTATCCATGAGGTCCATTAGAATCTGAGCCGGGGGCGCGTAGGGTCTCCTGACCCTGCTGCGGCCGACCCGGTAGTTGTTGCCATTGCTGCTGTGGAGTTCTGCCCGGGCTGTGTTCCTACCATGAAGACTCCGGCCCAATTCGGCGGCTCAAGGGGGTCCGGAATACTGCTGCCATCGGAACAGCCCCCGAGCATGTCATCTTGCAGCTGATACAAAGAGTCCGTCTCGCCCGTTGATGATGCAGTGTCAGAACAGACAGCCGTCTCACCGCCATCCACCGATCCTTCAGAGTATTCACCACCATGGACGCAGCCTACGAAAGCATACTTCACGACAGATTGAATACGGGCGGTCCTCGCGCGCTGAGCCGTGTCGACGAGGTTGGTGTGGACGTCCGGCTCAGGGCCTGACTCGCCGATCCGGCCGATGAAGACATGAATTCCGCCAAAGGGGATCCAGTACCCACACTCAATTGAGCCGGCCCCGGGGCCCCAGCCTTCGTCATCGATGTAGAGCTTGCCGCGACGACTCTTGGTCATCCGGCCCACAGTGTATCCCTTGAGCCCTTCGAAGTTTCCCTTCAAGAACTCAAATCCACCGTGCGCTGGCCCCATGGTGGGCGCCAACTGTCGTGGAATTGTCACGACAGATGTCCTAGTGGAAGGACTTAGTCGTAGGGCCATCGCAACTAGGAAGCTTAAAGGGGTTAATCGGGACAAAGGACACGAGAGGTTTTATACTAGTTTGGCCCCTTACGATGAAGGTAAAATCCTACATGTAGTTGTGTTTGGTATTGTTGAGGTTTCGATCACCAAGAGGCTAGCTCGCCGGCTTGGTTGTCGATCTCTTGTTTTTTGCCCTAAGCCGCCATCGGGTCGTCCCCTTATATACACGGGTTGACGCCTGGTGGCCTACAGAGTCCCGGCCGGCTCATAAATCGTGTCCGGCTCGGTGACTTCTTTTACATGCCTTTCTTTACAAGTCTTTCCTTACATATGTCGGTTTACAATATCGGGCCTTAAGTTGCCTCTAGGCCTTTTAGGCCTTCTGTAAGATTTGATAAACTATCATCTTAATGTTTACTGGGCTTCCTTTGTAACCCGCCATTGGGGCTGACCCGGCCCCTCCTGAGCGGGTCATAACTGATAGCTATATCCCCAACAGAACGTAAGGTACCAAAACATGGGAGCCGGGCAAACCCAACATTTGACCAAAGACATGATTCGGAGCTGATGCATATAAGGCCAAACTCGCGACGCCAAACACTCCCTAAGGTATTCGGTCTTTATAACATATGCCGCACTGAACAATGCCCTTAATAATAAACCCCGATGTCCAAGTACGTGCAATATCCTGACATGGCCACATGCCAATAACGTCAGCATCCTTCTCGGTTGTATTGAGTATCCGGAGGATGTGAACAACAAGAGACAGTAAAAAAGGTTTACGTAGGGTCTTAATCTGAAAAGAAACCTTTGAGCGGGTCCCTGCTACACGTCTGCGCATGTGTCTCCGTTGTGCCGTGTCCTGGACGGGTGTAGCACGATTGTCATCTGTAAAAGAGAAGAACTTAGGTGAAAGTTCCGTGCCAGAAAATTGGTTATTATCAATAAACCATTAAAATTCAAGATAAGTCAAGTTGAGCCGGACTAGCCCTGATTACACGCGGGAAGCACCTGGTACCGTCTATGAGGGTTTGACCATCAAACCAGTCTCATGTATATGTAGTGGTGCACCGGACTCGTCTAACCGTGTCCGTGGTCTTAACGACCTGTCATTTTTTCTGGTTGGTGAGGCCGTCTAGTGCTCGGCTGTTAAAGCCGCCACACATTCTTCCGCGCGTAGAGAACGCTCAGTATTTCCACTAACTATGATGGTGCCACGTGGATCAGGCATCTTAAGCTTGAGAGAAGCGTAATGCAGTATTGCATTAAAACGAGCGAAAGCCGTTCTTCCGAGTAGTGCTTGATAGCCACTTCGGAATGGAGCGATGTACAAAGTTAACTTTTCGCTTCAGAAGTTGTCGGGAGAACTGAATACAACCTCTAGTAATAGAGAGCCCGTACAGCGGGCCTCTGGGCCTGGTATTACTCCCTTGAAGGTAGTATTACTATGGCTTTTTTTGTCGGGTCTATCCCCATTTTGCGGACTGTGTCCTGATATATCAGATTTAGACCACTGCCGCCGTCCATGAGGACTCGTGTGAGATGGTATCCATTTATTATTGGGTCTAACACCAAGGCAACCAATCCTTCGTGTCGGATGCTTGTCGCGTGATCCCCGTGATCAAAAGTGATCGGGCAGGCCAACCAGGGGTTGGACCTAGGGGTGACGGGCTCTATGGCGCGTGTGTCTCGGAGTGCATGTTTGCTTCTCCTCTTCGTCACATGGATCATGTTTACAAATTTTAACCTCTGGTGGGAATTTTTTCTGTCCTCCAGTGCTTTGCTGGCGAGGTTCGTCCTTGTCTTCGCTTGGTGTCTCCCCCCCTTTGTGTTCGGCGTTTAGCTTACCGGCCTGCTTGAAGACCCAACATTCTCTGCGGGTGTGATTTGCAGGTTTATCGGGGGTGCCATGAATCTGACATAGTTTGTCAAGAATCCTGTTTAGGCCAGACGGTCCATCTTTGCTGCCTTTGAAAGGCTTTTTCCGCTGACCTGGTCGAGAGCCCCTGAATCCGGCGTTTACCGCCGTATTATCTGGGCTATCTGCTTTATTTCGACGCTTGTTTTTATTGCGTCGTGGTTTTCCATTGCTATCCCTGACTTTGGATGTGCTTGGGTCGTTGGTGCTACTGCGGGCTAACCAGCTATCTTCGCCCGCGCAAAAGCGGGTCATGAGGCTTGTCAGGGCTGCCATTGTTCTCGGTTTTTCTTGGCCGAGGTGTCTGGCGAGCCATTCGTCTTGGACGCTGTGTTTGAAAGCTGCTAAGGCTTCGGCGTCCGGACAGTCGACAATTTGGTTCTTCTTAGTGGGAAATCTGTTCCAAAGCTTTCGGGCTGACTCTCCGGGCTGTTGAATTATATGACTTAAATCGTCTGCATCCGGAGGTCGGACATAGGTCCCTTGAAAATTAGCCCGAAAAGCGTCCTCGAGCTCCTCCCAACTTCCAATTGAGTTTTCGAGGAGGCTTTTCAGCCAGTGCCGAGCTAGCCCTTTAAGCTTGAGGGGCAAGTATTTGATGGCATGGAGATCATCTCCGCGAGCCATATGGATATGGAGGATAAAGTCCTCAATCTAGACCCCAGGGTGTGTGGTCCCATCGTATGCCTCTATGTTCACTGGTTTGAATCCTTCTGGGAATTCGTGGTCTAGCACCTCATCGGTGAAACATAGGGGGTGTGCGGCACCCCTGTATTTGGATGTACCACGGCGTTCGGACGGTTGTAGTATTCGGTTTTGATTTTGTGCCAGAGCGCGCTTCCTAGATCCATAGATGGATCTAGACATACTGGATTTTTGGCGCAAGTCCTCATGTAGATCATGTGTTGACTTATGTGCAACCTTGTTAGCTGCTCTATCGCGGTCACAAGGTGGTTGATCCGGCCGGTTGGCCATTTCATTTTTCGGCTGTGTGGGATCTAAGGCCTCATCGTCGAATTCAGGTAATAGCTTGCGCTTTGGATAGCTCTTTGTGTGGTAACTTCCACCATACTTTTCTTCGTCGTCGAGCACTTTGTTCCACCTGCTGTTGAGCGTATTTTGTGCGGCCTTAAGCCTTTGCTTCTACTTCTTCAGACTCCTCGCTGTGGCAATAAGCCTTCTGCGGAGGTTCTCTTGCTCCAAGTGTGTTTCTGGGATGATGTGTGCATCTTCGTCCGGACTGTTTTCCTCCTCAGAGGGGGTTTGATGAGGTTTGTCCTCGGCGTCGCCGTGTTCGGACGTCGGATCCGTACTATGTTCACCGTTTGCAGCTTCATCGTGCTCTACCGCCGGGGCAATGTGGTCGTCGTTTCCTCTAGAGTCGACTAGAGTGTTATTTTCTCTTGCGAGATTATCGTTGTTTTTGCTATGGCGGGACTTAGAGCGGCGCCGCTGACGTTGGCGCTTGGGTTGCTTCTTGGAGGGGCCATCCTCCGCTGTCTCTTCGCCATTGCCTTCTTTGGGTGTACCCACCATGTATATGTCATGTGATGAAGTGGTTGTCCGGCGCCCTGTGGGCACTGGTTCCTGTTTGTCTCCTGCATCTTCGCCCATGCCGTTGATGTCTTCAGAGTCGAAATCGAGCATGTCGGTTAAATCATCGACAGAGGCTACTAAGTGGGTGGTGGGTGGGCAGCGAATTTCTTCGTCGTCCGCATCCCACTCTAGCCAGACATAGTTCGGCCAAGGTTCACCTTACAAGGAGACAGACTTTAATGAATTTAGCACATCGCCGAAAGGCGATTGCTAAAAGATATCTGCGGAGGTGAACTCCATGATCGACGCCCAATCGAATTCGATAGGCACGGATGCAGGCGGCTCAGAGTCCGTGGCTGGAGACGAATCCAGTGGTTCGGCAACACGGCTCTCATAAGGGGTGAAGTCAGTATCCGGCTCCATCGCCACTGAGAATGCGGCCTCCATGGCGGGGTCTATCCCTCCGTCCTTGGATGGCGCAATTTGCTCCGGATTGAAGGCCGGAGTAGTTGCAGATGCGATCTCCCGAACACTGTCCAACAGCAGAGTTACGTCATGCTCGTCGTGATTGTGCGGCGCACCTGACATGGGCTCGAATCCGTCGAAGATCAAGTCTCCACGGATGTCGGCAGTGTAGTTTAAGTTTCTGAACCTGACCTGATGGCCAGGGGCGTAGCTCTCGATCTGCTCCAGATGGCCAAGCGAATTGGCCTGTAGTGCGAAGCCGCCGAATACAAAGACCTGTCAGGGGAGGAAAACCTCACCCTGGACCGCATCGTTACCAATGATCGGAGGGGCCATCGAGCCTTATGGTGACGACACAGTGGAACTCTCAATGAAAGCACCAATGTCGGTGTCAAAACCGGCGAATCTCGGGTAGGGGGTCTCGAACTGTGCGTCTAAGGCAGATGGTAACAAGAGGCAGGGGACACGATGTTTACCCAGGTTCGGGCCCTCTTGATGGAGGTAATACCCATACATCCTGCTTGATTGTTCTTGATGATATGAGTATTACAAGAGTTGATCTACCACGAGATCGTAGAGGCTAAACCCTAGAAGCTAGCCTATGGTATGATTGTATGTTATCCTATGGACTAAACCCTCCGGTTTATATAGACACCGGAGGGGGCTAGGGTTACACAGAGTCGGTTACAAGGGAGGAGATCTACATATCTGTATTGCCAAGCTTGCCTTCTACGCCAAGGAAAGTCCCATCCGGACATGAGACGAAGTCTTCAATCTTGTATCTTCATAGTCCAACAGTCCGACCAAAGGATATAGTCCGGCTGTCCGGAAACCCCCTAATCCAGGACTCCCTCACCTGGCATCTTAAGCTGCAGATAAACATAACAAGATCACGCCATGAACTTGGCATAAGCCGGCCGTCCAAACAGGGCGTGATACGAGCTCTTGATTTTGACCACTTCAAAAGTTAACTTCTCAGCCCTAGAATCATGCTCATCTCCAAAGGCTACCTCCAGCTCAATCTTACCCACTGGATACGCCTACTTACCAGGCACTACTCCATGGAAAACAGTATTAGACGTCTTAAGGTTTTTATCAGTCAACCCCATACGCCGAAAAGTCTCATAATAAAGGATGTTGATGCTACTGTCTTCGTTCATGAGCACCTTAGTGAATTTATATCCACCAACCTGAGGCACCACTACTGAAGCCAAGTGACCCGGATTGTCAACCCGGGGAGGGTGATCTGCCCTACTCCACAGAATAGGCTGCTCAGACCATCTTAAATAACGAGGAACCGCCAGCTCAACAGCGTTTACAACCCTCTTATGAAGCTTCTGGTCCCGTTTGCACAAACTGGTGGTGAACACATGATAATGTCCACTGTTCAACTGCTTTGGGTTGCTTTGATATCTAGACTATTGCTACTACTGACCTCCCTGACCAGATTGCTGGTTATAGCCACCTTGATTTCCTTGAAAGCCGGAATTTGAACCGGCGCCCAGGCCGTGAAAACTGCTGCCACCAGAGCCACTGCCCGGCCCATGATTGTCGTCGAACATGTTAGAGTTTTTGAAAGCCTTCATGATCGTACAGTCTTTCCATAGGTGAGTGGCTGGTTTCTGCTGAGTGTCGTGCCTTGGACATGGCTCATTTAATAACTTCTCAAGAGTGGGACCTGACCCGCCGGACCAAGGAGGTGGCCTCCCCTTACGCCGTTGATTGTTGCCCTGTGCATTGGCGTTAGCCACAAACTCCAAACTACCATCAGCCTTACGTTTATTATTGCCTCCTTGATTTGCCGGGTTATGTTGCTGACCCTTACCATTGCCATTCTTCTTTCCCTTCCATGTCTTCTCCTCCTCAGACCTAGGATCCTTGGTACTATCAGAATCAGCGTACTTGACTAGCGCCGCCATTAACTGACCCATGTCATTACAATCGCGCTTGAGCCGCCCCAGCTTCTGTTTCAGAGGTGTAAAACGACAATTCTTCTCCAACATTAAGACCGCAGAGCCGGCATCCATCTTATCAGATGAATGTATTATGGCCTTGACCCGGCGCACCCAATGGGTCGTGGACTCACCTTCCTCTTGCTTGCAATTAGTCAAATCCACAATTGACATGGGCTGCTTGCATGTGTCTTGAAGTTCTGAATAAACCGGGCCTTCAACTCTGCCCATGAACTAATGGAGTTGGGTGGCAGCCCCTTCAACCAAGTGCGGGCCGTCCCATCTAACATCATGGTGAAGTACTTGGCCATTACTGCATCACTGACTTCCAATAATTCCATGGCCATCTCATAACTTTCAATCCATGCCCCGGGCTGTAAATCGGCCGTATAATTAGGTACCTTTCGAGGCCCCTTAAAATCCTTGGGCAAACGCTCATTGCGTAGAGTGATACGTCTCTGTCGTATCTACTTTTCCAAACACTTTTGCCCTTGTTTTGGACTCTAACTTGCATGATTTGAATGGAACTAACCCGGACTGACGCTGTTTTCAGCAGAATTACCATGGTGTTATTTATGTGCAGAAAGAAACATTCTCGGAATGACCTGAAACTTCACGAAGCAACTTTTCAGAAAATATGAAAAATACCTGCAAAAGATGAAGGACAGGGGGCCCACCACCTCTCCACGAGGGTGGGGGCACGCCTTCCCCCTAGGGTGCGCCCCCTACCTCGTAGCCCCCTGTTGCCTCTCCGACTCCAACTCCAACTCCATATATTGAGTTTCGGGGAGAAAAAAATCAGAGAGAAGAAATCATCGTGTTTTACGATACGAAGCCGCCGCCAAGCCCTAAAACCTCTCGGGAGGGCTGATCTGGAGTCTGTTCGGGGCTCCGGAGAGGGGAATCTGTCGCCATCATCATCATCAACCATCCTCCATCACCAATTTCATGATGCTCACCGTCGTGCCTGAGTAATTCCATCGTAGGCTTGCTGGACGGTGATGGGTTGGATGGGATCTATCATGTAATCGAGTTAGTTTTGTTAGGGTTTGATCCCTAGTGTCCACTATGTTCTGAGATTGATGTTGCTATGACTTTGCTATGCTTAATGCTTGTCACTAGGGCCCGAGTGCCATGATTTCAGATCTGAACCTATTATGTTTTCATCAATATATGAGTGTTCTTGATCCTATCTTGCAAGTCTATAGTTACCTATTATGTGTTATGATCTGTTAACCCCGAAGTGACAATAATCGGGATACTTACCGGTGATGACCGTAGTTTGAGGAGTTCATGTATTCACTATGTGTTAATGCTTTGTTCCGGTTCTCTATTAAAAGGAGGCCTTAATATCCCTTAGTTTCTGTAAGGACCCCGCTGCCATGGGAGGGTAGGACAAAAGATGTCAGGCAAGTTCTTTTCCATAAGCACGTATGACTATATTCGGAATACATGCCTACATTATATCAATGAACTGGAGCTAGTTCTGTGTCACCCTAGGTTATGACTGTTACATGATGAACCGCATCCGGCATAATTCTCCATCACCGATCCATTGCCTACGAGCTTTCCATATATTGTTCTTCGCTTATTTACTTTTTCGTTGCTATTGCTATCATCACTACAAAATACCAAAAACATTAATTTTACTACTGTTACCTTTTGCTACCGTTACCACTACTATCATATTACTTTGCTAATAAACTCTTTGCTGCAGATATTAAGTTTCCAGGTGTGATTGAATTGACAACTCAGCTGCTAATACTTGAGAATATTCTTTGGCTCCCCTTGTGTCGAATCAATAAATTTGGGTTGAATACTCTACCGACGAAATTGTTGCGATCCCCTATACTTGTGGGTTATCAAGACTATTTTCTGGCGCCATTGCTGGGGAGCATAGCTCTATTCTTTGAGTCACTTGGGATATATATCTGCTTATCATTATGAAGAACTTGAGAGATCCAAAAACCAAGATCTATACCTCAACTACGAGGGGAGGTAAGGA
The DNA here is from genome assembly GCF_018294505.1 of Triticum aestivum. Taxonomy (NCBI): domain Eukaryota; kingdom Viridiplantae; phylum Streptophyta; class Magnoliopsida; order Poales; family Poaceae; genus Triticum; species Triticum aestivum. The sequence continues at coordinate 630,323,809 of NC_057803.1, forward strand.
ACTACCATCTAGCTCTGCACTTGATTCACCTTCTATTTTGAGTAAGCTTGCGACACCTACACCTGCTTCTGCTATTCGTTCTGATATGTCGCATGTTATTGATGATGCCACTTCTACTATGCATGATACTTATGATTAAACTACCTCTATGCCTGATACTACTATGACACTTAGTGAATTTCTTGATGAACAACTTTCTAGGGCTAGAGAAATTGAAAATATTGAATCTGATGATACTGATGAAAGTGATGATGAAGAACCACTTGTTATTCCTAAGGGTTATGTTTTTGATGAAGAAGCTTCTTTAGCTATTTTAGCTTGGAAAAATAGAAATGAACTCAAAAGGTTATTAGCTAAATGGAGTAAGCAATCTCTAAATGCTAGAATGAAACCTGACCCTGCTTTTGCTACTTCACCTATCTTTGTTACTGATAAGGATTATGAATTCTCTGTTGATCCTGGTATAATTACTTTGGTTGAATCTGGTCCTTTTCATGGTTATGAATCTGAAACTGTTGTGGCACATCTTACTAAATTAAATATTATAGCCACCCTATTCACTAAAGATGAGAGAACTCGTTACTTTTACATCCTTAAAATATTTCCATTCTCATTAAATGGTGATGCTAAGATATGGTTTAATTCTCTTGATCCTGGTTGTGTGCGTAGTCCCCAGGATATGATTTATTACTTCTCTGCTAAATATTTCCCTGCTCATAAGAAACAAGCTGCTTTAAGGAATATATATAATTTTGTGCAAATTGAAGAAGAGAGTCTCCCACAAGCTTGGGGGAGGCTTCTCTAATTACTTAATGCCTTGCCTGACCATCCTCTTAAGAAAAATGAAATACTTGATATCTTTTATAATGGACTAACCGATGCTTCCAGAGATTACCTGGATAGTTGTGCTGGTTCTGTTTTCAGGGAAAGAACACTGGATGAAGCTGAAATTCTATTGAATAATATATTGACAAATGAAAATAATTGGACACCTCCGGAGCCAATTCCTAAACCAACTCCGAAGAAGAGGGGTATTCTATTTCTCAGTCCTGAAGATATGCAAGAGGCAAAGAAATCTATGAAAGAAAAAGGTATTAAAGCTGAAGATGTTAAGAATTTACCTCCTATTGAAGAAATACACGGTCTTAATTTACCGCATGTTGAAGAAACATATAATCTTAATCCATTACCTATTGAAGAACTACATGGTCTTGATAACCCGACATAGGTAGTAAAGGTAAATTCTCTCTATAGATATGATAAAGCTGAAACCCCATTTACTAAGTTTGCTAGCCCATGCTTAGATGAGTTTGATAAATTTATGGCTAAGCAAGAAGATTTTAATGCTTATTTTGGTAGACAATTGAAATACAATTCAAATATGCTCGAACACTTGGGTGATTATATGGCTAATGTCAAAGGTGAACTTAAACTTATTAGTAAACATGCTTCTATGGTTACCACTCAAGTAGAACAAGTACTTAAAGCTCAAAATGACTTGCTCAATGAATTGAATAATAAGAATAATAATAATGCTATTAGAGTTATAACTGTAAGTGCATCTAGTGCCGCCCCTAGTTGGTTTTGGAGTATTGACGACAAACCTAGTTGAGGGACTAATGTGTTTGTGAGAATTGCGGGATAACACAGGTAGAAGTCCCTCATTGATTCGGTTTTCCTACCAGAGATGACCCCTAAAAATGTATGAAGACATTGATGTCAAAGGTGGTATATGAAGATATTTACATTGAAGACTATGACAAGAGAAGACACCGCATGAAGCCTATGGAGCTCGAAGACTTAGATCTTTCGTAGTTCTTCTTCTTCTTTGTTGAGTCATAGGAACCACCGTACTGTTAAGTGGGGTCCAAGAGAACCAGTCAGAATGACTGAAGTGATGCTTAAACAAAACCTATGTCTTCGAGTGAAGACTATGAGAGCGAATCTTGTCCAGAGTCGGACAACTCAGCTTTGCTTGTAGCCCAAGTAAAGTTGTCGTGTGAGTTTGAAATCTGACTGTTGGAACACGTGTCAGTTCCTTAGTGACCCAGGGTCATTTCGAACAAATCAGGTCAGGTTGCCGAGTGGCTATAAATAGCCCACCCCCTACAACCATAAACGGTTGGCTGCTCAGATTTAGAGTACGGCTTTTGTCGTTTGAGAGCAACCCACCTTGAAGCCTTTGAGAGAGAATTCCTTGCGAGGATAAAGCCCGAACCACCCAGAGCCAAAGAGAATTAGGCATCACTTAAGTCTTCTTGTCTGTGTGATCTGAAGACTTATTACACTTGAGGACTGTGCATCCTCTAGCCGGTTAGGCGTCGCGTTCTGAGCATCCAAGAGACATTGTGGATTGCCGGTGAACGAAGTCTGTGAAGGTTTGGGAGTCTACCTTGAAGACTTACCAGAGTGATTGCGCGAGGTTTGTGTGACCTTAGCTCAAGGGGAATACGGTGAGGACTGGGTGTCCTGAGCTGCGTGTTCAGGACTGGGTGTCCGGGACTGTGTGTCCTAAGGTTTAAATACCTAGCCGCCCTAACCAGACGTACAGTTGTCACAGCAACTGGAACAGGTCCAACAAATCATTGTCTTCAACGAGTCACTGGTTTCATCCTTCCTTTCTCCTTACTCACTATTACTCCTTGTGAAGTCATTGTATGTCTACACTATCTTTTGTCTTCACTGAGTGACTATGTGATCTGTTTGGCTTCTTAATATCTTCCTACCCGATCCTTACTACCAAGCTGCTATTAGTCATTGTGCTTTCACTTCATTGAATACATGACTATGGTTTACCTAGTGTAGTCTACCTTCCGCTGCATGGTAATAGGTTTATTTCTATCGTTTGTCTTTGAAACTTCCACATTTTGAAGACTTTCATAAAAATCGCCTATTCACCCCCCCTCTAGTCGATATAACGCACTTTCAATAACTAGTGGTGGTAGAATGACTCAGGAACCTTTGTATCCTGAAGGCCATCCTGAGAGAATTGAGCAAGATTCTCAGAGAAATAATATAGATGCACCTAGTCCTTCTAAAAGGAAGAAAAAGAAAAATGATAGGACTTTGCATGCTTCTAGTGATCCTATTATTGAAACACCTGAGAATGCAAATGATATTTCTATTTCTGATGCTGAAACACAATCTGGTAATGAACCTGAAACCAGTGATAATGCTAATAATAATGTTCATGATGATGCTCAACCTAGTAATGATAATGATATAGAAATTGAACCTGTTGTTGATCTTGATAACCCACAATCAAAGAATCAACGTTATGATAAAAAAAGACTTTGTTGCTAGGAAACATGGTAAAGAAAGAGAGCCTTGGGTTCAGAAACCCATGCCTTTTCCTCCCAAACCATCCAAGAAAAAGGATGATGAGGATTTTGAGCACTTTGCTGAAATGATTAGATATACCTTTTTGCGTATGCGATTAACTGATATGCTCAAAACCAATCCTTATGCTAAGTATATGAAAGATATTATTACAAATAAAAGAAAGATATCGGAAGCTGAAATTTCCACCATGCTTGCTAATTATACTTTTAAGGGTGGAATACCAAAGAAACTTGGAGATCCAGGAGTACCCACTATACCATGCTCCATTAAAAGAAACTATGTTAAAACTGCTTTATGTGATCTTGGAGCCGGTGTTAGTGTTATGCCTCTCTCTTTATATCGTAGATTTGATTTGAATAAGTTGACACATACTGAAATATCTTTGCAAATGACTGATAAATCAACTGCTATACCTGTCGGTATTTGTGAGGATATGCCTGTTGTAGTTGCAAATGTTACTATTTTAACGAACTTTGTTATTCTTGATATTCCCGAGGACGATAGTATGTCTATTATTCTTGGAAGACCCTTTTTGAATACTGCAGGGGCTGTTATTGATTGCACTAAAGGCAATGTCACTTTTCATGTTAATGGTAATGAGCACACGGTACACTTTCCGAGGAAACAACCTCAAGTTCATAGTATCAACTCTATTGGAAAAATTCCATCGATTATATTTGGACGTTTTGAATTTCCTCTTCCTACTGTAAAGAAGAAATATGATATTCTTATTATTGGGGATGTGCATATCGCCGTTGAGGTAACATAGTGTTATTCAAAATTTCTCTGGTTCCATGTTATTTGGAATGAGTTTGTTAACAAGACTTGATCAACCTTATTAGTGGATTCCTTTTCATGATCATGAGATGGATGAAACTAGAAGGCACAACCTTATGTACCCCACCTTTACTTTCTGTTATTTATATTAAATAAAATAAAAACAAATATTTTTCTGTCTGTTATCTGATTATCCGTGCAATATAAAAATACCTCGAAAATAAAAGTTCTCCAAATGCTCTGAAATTTAAATATGATTTTTTCTAGAATATTTGAGAATATTTGGCACTGAGAACACAACAGGGGGGCCAACCACCTGCCCACGAGGGTCGAGGGCGCGCCCTACCCCCCGGGCGCGCCCCCTGCCTCGTGGGCCCATGGTGGCCCTCCTCCACTTATCCTTTCACCCACACACTCCTTCTTCCTCCCCAAACACGAATATCCATCTCAAGCACGAGTTCTAGCTCATTTTGCTACCATTTTCGATCTCCTTGCTCAAAGCACATCTCACAAAACTGCTTGGGGAGATTGTTCCTTGGTATGTGACTCCTCCATTGGTCCAATTAGTTTTTGTTCTAGTGCTTTATTCATTGCAAATTTTTGCTGCTTAGGTGACCCTGTTCTTGAGCTTGCATGTCAAATTTATATGGTTCCAAGTAGTCTTGATGCATGATATAGGCCCTAGGCACTTGTAGGAGTAGTTGCTATCAATATTATTGAGTTTGGTTTACTTTTATTTTGAAGTTACTAAAATTTTTCAGAATTTTTCAGAGGAATAAATATGCTTAGGAAAATGTTCCAAGGTGGTTCTTCAAGGAAGCAAGGAACCAGGCTTGCAATTCGTGATGCTGATGACGAGCCACCAAGATACGCTCCACTGCGTCCTTGTGAATGGCCTTCTGAGAAATTTATGGATCGAGCAGGAATTAAAGAAGAATTTAATGCATATTTGCATAACTCTGATTTTGTGAGCTTCGAGGAAGAGAAGTGCAGCCAGTATCACAATCTCACTAGTTCCTTTGTGAGGAGGTTTGAATTTTCAACTTCACGTAATTCTCCAACTGTCCTGTTTGATCTTTATGACAATTCATATACTATGGACTTAGAGGATTTTACCACTTCTTGCAAACTTCCACAATGGGGTAGTATAAGGGACCCTCGCAAATCTAAATTTAGAGATTTTCTTGCTAGTATAACTGTGGGGGAATCTAGAGATATAACACAAGCCACCATAGGGAGCATTCACTTTCCTGCTATACATTATTTTGCTCTCTTCATAGGTAGATGCATTAATGGTAAAGATGAGGCATGTCACATGTGTGTCCCTGACCTCAGTATTCTTCGGAATGCTGTGTTAGGAGACAAATCTTATAATTTGGGAGCCATAGTTGCACGTAGGTTGCATCTTAATAGATTTAATGGAGATTTCTTTGGTGGAATTTATGCAACCCGCGTAGCTAATTTTCTTGGTATAGCCATACGTGAAGATGATATTGAATTACCTCCTGCTTATCTAAATTTTAATGGTATGGCTCACCACCAGTTTGTTGAGAGGAATGAATCACCTCTCCAGTATCGACTAATCTTTGACAGACGTCGTGCTATCCATATTACTCTCCCTGCTCCTGCCTTCTTTGATCATCAGGCAAAAGGAAGATATACTATTACCAGAGAGGAGGCAGATGAGTACGAGAGGAGAGCGGAGGCCGCTCGTCGCCATGCTGCAGCTCAGCAGGTGATAGCCGCTGCATCTCAGTACGACCCCAACTATTATTATGGATATCCGCCAGGCCAGCCGTGGCCATAGACCAACTTAGGCCAAAAGCCTAAGCTTGGGGGAGTACGTATTTCCCACCGACATTACATTTATGCTCACATACTCATTGCTAGATGTCGGTGCTCATACTTTTTCATTATATCATCCATGCTAGTTTATTTTCCTTTTTATGCCTTCTTCTTGTGTGTTTAATAAACCTTCAGAAAAACCAAAAAAATTAGTTATAGCTTTTAATTACTTTACTTTCCATGCTTGTAGTAGTAATTAAAAAGAAAACCCAAAAAGATTTCCCGTTCTTCTTTTGCTTGTTGGGAGCTTTCCCGTGTAAATAGTTTTATTTCTTTTCTTTCCTTTGGGGGTCAATAGGAGAAGACCATAATTAAATTGTTGAAGTGGCTCTTATATGCATTACTGTTGATCTGACAAAAGAGCCCATATTGCCTTGTCTTCTCCTGTTTATTGAATGCCTACAGATTCCAACTTAGTCCAATGCACGTGCACTATTATTATTATTCACATCGTTCGGTCGTGCAAGTGAAAGGCAATTATGATGATATATGATGGACTGGCTGAGATGAGAAAAGCTGGTATGAACTCGACCTCTTTTGTTTTTGTAAATATGATTAGTTCGTCGTTCCTGATTCAGCCTATTATGAATAAACATGTTTGCAATAACAACTAGAGATCATAGTTTCTTGTGCCATGCTTGATTAGCTATGAGTTATAATGGTTTACCTTGCGTGCCAACATGCTATTGAGATAGTTATGATGTGGTATGATAGGGTGGTATCCTCCTCTGAATGATTTAAGTGACTTGACTTGGCGCATGTTCATGCATGTAGTTGAAACAAAATCAACATAGCCTTCACGATATTTATGTTCATGGTGGATTATATCCTACTCATGCTTGCATTCAGTGTTGATTAAATTTAATGCATGTTCATGACTGTTGTCGCTCTCTAGCTGGTCGCTTCCTAGTCTTTTGCTAGCCTTCACCTGTACTAAGCGGGAATATTGCTTGTGCATCCAATCCATTAAACCCCATAGTTATTCCACATGAGTCCACTATACCTACCTATATACGGTATCTACCTGCCGTTCCAAGTAAATTTGTATGTGCCAAACTCTAAACCTTCAAATAAATATCCTGTTTTGTATGCTCGAATAGCTCATGTATCAACTAGGGATGTCTGTATCTTCCATGTTAGGCGGGTTATTCTCAAGCGGAGTGGACTCCGCTCCTCACTCACGAGATAAATGGCTGGTCAACGGGATGCCCGGTCCCATGCTTTATGCAAACTAAATCAAAATAATTGCAAACAAAACTCCCCCTGGGACTCTTGTTAGTTGGAGGCACTCGTTGTTTCGAGCAAGCCATGGATTGATGCTTGTTGGTGGAAGGGGGAGTATAAACTTTACCATTTTGTTTGGGAACCGCCTATAATGTGTGTAGCATGGAACATATTGCCATCTCTTGGTTGTTATGTTGACAATGAAAGTATACCGCTCAAAATATTATTCACCTCTGTTTCAAAACCGAGCTCTGGCACCTCTACAGATCCCTGCTTCCCTCTGCGAAGGGCCTATCTATTTACTTTTATGCTGAGTCGTCATCCTCTTATTAAAAAGCACAAGTTGGAGAGCACCGTTGTCATTTGCATTCAGTACTGTTAGTTTACATTGAGTATGACTTGACTGAATCTCTTTTACCATGAATTACAATGTCTAGTCAGTCCTTAGTCTTTAAAGGTGCTCTGCATTTATGTTTTGCGGTCTCAGAAAGGGCTAGCGAGATACCACCTTGTTATATCATATTATAATTGTTTTGAGAAAGTGTTGTCATCCGAGATTTATTATTATGGCTCGCTAGTTGATTATGCTATTGATATGAGTAAACTTGAGACCTATGCGTTATTGCGAATGTGGTTAGTTATAATCTTTGCTGAAAACTTGAATCTTGGCTTTACATATTTACAACAACAAGAGCAAACAGAGTTTGTAAAAGTTTTTCTTTATCACTTTCAGTTTGTCAACTGAATTGCTTGAGGACAAGCAAAGGTTTAAGCTTGGGGGAGTTGATATGTCTCCGTCGTATCTACTTTTCCAAACACTTTTTCCCTTGTTTTGGACTCTAACTTGCATGATTTGAATGGAACTAACCCAGACTGACGCTGTTTTCAGCAGAATTACCATGGTGTTATTTATGTGCAGAAACAAACGTTCTCGGAATGACCTGAAACTTCACGGAGTAACTTTTCAGAAAATATGAAAAATACCTGCAAAAGATGAAGGCCAGGGGGCCCACCACCTCTCCACGAGGGTGGGGGGCGCACCTGCCCCCCTAGGGCACGCCCCCTACCTTGTGGGGCCCCTGTTGCCTCTCCGACTCCAACTCCATATATTGAGTTTCGAGGAGAAAAAAATCAGAGAGAAGAAATCATCACGTTTTACGATACGGAGTCACCGCCAAGTCCTAAAACCTCTCGGGAGGGCTGATCTGGAGTCCGTTCGGGGCTCCGGAGAGGGGAATCTGTCGCCATCATCATCATCAACCATCCTCCATCACCAATTTCATGATGCTCACCGCCGTGCGTGAGTAATTCCATCGTAGGCTTGCTGGACGGTGATGGGTTGGATGGGATCTATCATGTAATCGAGTTAGTTTTGTTAGGGTTTGATCCCTAGTGTCCAGTATGTTTTGAGATTGATGTTGCTATGACTTTGCTATGCTTAATGCTTGTCACTAGGTCCCGAGTGCCATGATTTCAGATCTGAACCTATTATGTTTTCATAAATATATGAGTGTTCTTGATCCTATCTTGCAAGTCTATAGTCACCTATTATGTGTTATGATCCGTTAACCCCGAAGTGACAATAATCGGGATACTTACCGGTGATGACCGTAGTTTGAGGAGTTCATGTATTCACTATGTGTTAATGCTTTGTTCCGGTTCTCTATTAAAAGGAGGCCTTAATATCCCTTAGTTTCTGTAAGCACCCCGCTGCCATGGGAGGGTAGGACAAAAGATGTCAGGCAAGTTCTTTTCCATAAGCACGTATGACTATATTCGGAATACATGCCTACATTATATCAATGAACTGGAGCTAGTTCTGTGTCACCCTAGGTTATGACTGTTACATGATGAACCGCATCCGGCATAATTCTCCATCACCGATCCATTGCCTACGAGCTTTCCATATATTGGTCTTCGCTTATTTACTTTTTCGTTGCTATTGCTATCATCACTACAAAATACCAAAAACATTACTTTTACTACTGTTACCTTTTGCTACCGTTACCACTACTATCATATTACTTTGCTACTAAACACTTTGCTGCAGATATTAAGTTTCCAGGTGTGGTTGAATTGACAACTCAGCTGCTAATACTTGAGAATATTCTTTGGCTCCCCTTGTGTCGAATCAATAAATTTGGGTTGAATACTCTACCCACGAAAACTGTTGTGATCCCCTATACTTGTGGGTTATCATTGAGCTGGTACCAAACAAGGGACACCTCCAGGCCTCGCGGTTACGCCCGCCTCAACAGAAGTCATCGGATAAACCGGAAAAGACTGGTAAGCCGCCCGCTTAGCCGCCTGCTCAGCCGCCTGCTGAACCGCCTGCTCAGCTTCTTGGCGTATCCTGTCCTGGTTAACCAAATTGAGAGCTCCATCACGCACCGGGTCATGCCTGACCGGCTGGTCATGGCGCCGAGCGTTGCTTGAAACAGCTACTGAATCCACGTGTCGGCTATAACCCGAACTACGGCTTGGGCGAGGGGTCGAATGAACCATGTCTCGGCTGTAAGAATATGCCTGCTGCTGTGCTAAATCCGTCTGAAGAAGTTCTCTGACCCTTCGTGTTTCAACCGCCGTTGGAGAGTCGCCCTCCATCGGGAGAGCCGCCAATCGTGCCGTCGCGGCGATCATGTTCTCCAAAGGGTTAGAATAATGACCCGGTGGCGTCGGTACATAATGAGGTGGAGAAGTATTCATCCAAGGAGGTTCCATCGCCCGTGGCTGACCCGGCGTCCCCACCCCGGGTGTTGCAACGTGGTTTACCTCCGGCGGGTTACTCAGGCCTGCACCGGGTGTGCGGAAAAGGTTTCTAGGATCATATGTCAGAGGTAGACGTGATTGAGCCTTCTGGTGCCTTCTTCTCATGACCTCATTTGATGTGTTCATATTCATCGTAAGCTGAAAAAGCCTCGGATTGAATCTGTTGTGCTCGAGCATCCAAAGTCGCCCGCTCTGCGGCCATCCTGACGTCCTCTGCTGCTAGGTTTTCCTTGGCTTGTGCTACCTCCTCACGTAACCGTGCCACTTCCGTATCATGTTGATCCTGATCCGCCAGAGAAACCACGGCGGTTAACAGGGCTGTCATCCTATCCATGAGTTCCATCAACACCTGAGCCGGCGGGCACGCAGGGCCTCCTGCCCCGACTGCCGTTGATCCGGAGGTTATCGCATATGCAGTCGTAGAATTTTGAACGAGTTGTGTGCCAGCCATGAAGATCCCCGCTCTGCTCGGTGGCTCAAGGGGTCCGGAATACTGCTGCCATCGGAACAGCCCCCAAGCCCACCATCGTGCAGTTGATACAACGAACCTGTCTCACCCGTGGATGACTCATCATTAGATTGGACGGTGGTCTCACCACCAGACACAGATCTTTCAGAAAGTTCCCCTCCATGGATACATCCCACGAAGGCACGCTTCACGGTTGGCTGAGCCTGGGCGGGTCTCGCACGCTGAGCCGTCTCGACGATGTCGGTGCAGATGTTCGGCTCAGGGCCCGACTCGTCAATCCGGCTGATGAAGACGTGGATCCCGCCGAAGGGGACCCGGTACCCGTACTCAATTGAGCCGGCGTAGGGGCCCCAGCCTGCGTCGTCGATGTAGAGCTTTCCGCGACGACTCTTGGTCATCCGGCCCACAGCATATCCCTTGAGCCCTTCGAAACTGCCCTTCAAGAACTCAAATCCACCATGCGCTGGCCCCACAGTGGGCGCCAACTGTCATGGAATTGTCACAGCAGATGTCCTAGTGAAAGGACTTAAGCGTGGAGCCATCGCAACTAGGAAGCTTAAAGGGGTTAAAATGGAACAAAGGACACGAGAGTTTATACTGGTTCGGCCCCTTGCGATGAAGGTAAAAGCCTAATCCAGTTTGAGGTGGTATTGCTTATGTTTCGATTGCTAGGGAGTGAATCCGCTTGACCTATCTTTCGATCTGTCTTTTTTTATCCTGAACCGACGCCCGGGTCGTCCCTTTATATACCGAGGCCGACGGCCGACGGCTCATAGAGTCCCGGTCGGCTCATAAACATTGTCCGGCTCGGTTTCTAACTATTCCTGCCTTACAATACAAGTCTTGTACATACGGAAGTTTATCTCTACGGGCCTTGAGCCGCCTTCGGGCCTGGGCCTTATACTAAGCCTATCTGTGACCTATCTGTGAACCGTCGTGCAATCTTGGGCTTCATTATGGTGAATCGTCATAGGGATGACCCGGCCCCTCCTGGGCGGGTCATGCCTAATAGTTATATCCCCAACACAAACCCTCCCTCGAAACCTTTATGGTTCTTGGAGTTGGATCAAAAGCACGACAAGGCGCAGGATGACAATCAACGACTGTAAACGAATGAGAGGAAATCAAATCCTTCCGGATCCAGCAAGTGAATCCAGAGGGAGGGGGATTAACACGAGGGGGTGGTGGTGGAGGAGGTAGGCGGGGGGGGGGGGGGGGGGGGGGGATAAGCCAGAGTTGGCCTAAGTGCTCTTCTATAGTCTCTAGGTCACCCTGCCCACGCGAACGCGTACCCTGAGAATACGTTTTCCTACCAGAGTCACGAATTTTGAAGCTGGGGCCTGTCGCAACCTGAATAGAAGTAGAGGACAACTTTTGGCCTGTCACTCTCGCGCTGTTAAGCAGGTTATCGCCTAAATTCGAATTGTTCATAGGTTTGGAGGCCGTAGAAACGGCAACATCATTAGAGGATTCAATCAACGCACCAGGGAAATCCCTAATTCTATCCAAATTCGACTTACTCGCAGGTCCATAGGCCGTAGAAACGGCAACAACATTAGATGATTCAAACAGCGTGACAGGAGAAATCCTAGATTTATCCAAATCAACTAACCGAGACGACACACAATCCTTCAACACTTTGCACTGGATCCTCCGCGAACGCAGAGCCAACAAACGCGACGAAAGTTGCTCAACAACTTGTAGATCCAGAAAAGAGAACACAACAAGAAGGATAGTACCTCAAGGGCAGCAACTCTCATGGCATTCTCTAGCTCAGCCCCACATCTTCTTGCAACTTCTTTCTGCTTGGCTATATCAGCCGTCAAATACTGCACCTGAGCTAATAGATATCATGATCTTGTCTGACTGCTTCAAGTTCACTCTTCAGACAATGGCATGTATCTAGACACATCCATATCTAGACAATTTTAAGACAAGCTTTTTGGGACGGATGAAGTATTTTATAGTCATGCGATACAGCAAGAGAAGGCTGGTAATATTCACACACTTCCGATGTTCTATAGAAGATCCAAAGTGAAGGAAAATAATAATATTTGCACGCATCTTTTAATAATGTTATGCATACCTATACTATGGCTACTGCTCAGCAATCTATAAACGTCATTTACACACCAAAGTGGTTAACATGGGTAAACAAGGGAAGCACCAAAAATATTTACCATTAAAAGAACTTGCCTGGCAACCTTTCAGGCTACTGCCCTCTGCCTTTCCAGAATCCATGTTCTGCTCATCTCTCTCAACCTTCTCTATAGGAGATTCCACATGCTGCAAAACACAGAATGTCATAAAAGAAGCTCAGTTAATTACACTGATCCCCGATAATGTGGGGGTTCATTTAGTCAAGCTGTTGATGTGTGTGGCAATAAGCTGCAGCTGACTGTAGACAAACGGACGAAAATATCACAGCCAATCAGAATGTTGGTTGGCACAGGTAGCAGCTTCAAGTGAAGACAGCAGGAAGATATAAAGTCATATAACGTCTACACTTTGACTATCAAATGCCAAAAAATGTCGAGAAAGTTGCTCCTAGATAGTCCACTTGGATGGCACTTGTTGAAAGTCTAAAACACACCGCACAATCCTGATTTGGTTAAGGATACTAGTACAAAATTGTGGTTACTTGCCCACTCTGGTCATAAAGATAATAGTGCCCATATTTCAGGATGGAGTAAATAGCAAAAAACTACTAGTTTACAGTTTAGGGTTCCAAAAAACTACCACTTTTAAATTTTTCTCAGAAAACTACCAAACGAGCGGTCGGCTGTTTCAAAAACCCAAATCCGCAGTGACTAGCGATTTAACCGTTTTCCTGACAGATTGGGCCCACCTGTCAGCCCACGTGGCCCAGCGCATGGACGACGCAGCAGTTAACGGCCGTTAGCCGACCGGCCCGGTCAAAACTGGGGTAAATACCCCCTCGGTCGGTCGGGCGCACCCTGCTCGCTCACTCTCTCCTGCTCTCACTCCCCTGCGCCAGTACGAGCTCGCCGCCGCTCGCCGTCTTCGAGGCCGGTCGCCGTCGACCTCCTTGCCGCAATGCCTTCCTGGAACGACGAGGAAACAAGCTCCGAGGAGGAGTGCGAGGTCATCAGCATGGACATGAGACTTATGGTAAGTTTTTCTTTGCCACTTGGGGTTAGGGTTAGGTGCTAGTAGGCCTAGGCTATAGCCATGGATCTTGCTGAGTGTAGTGTTGTTGTTGTCTTTGTGATATTGTTCTTGATTAGTGAGGGTGGGGTTTGATTGTAAGATTTAGGTAACCTAGGGTTCATCTCTGTACAGTGTTAGGGTTCATGCTGATTTGGGGATTTTTGAGTGTTCAGGGTTAAAGAACAGTGCAAGTTGATTGTGGTATTGAGTGCAGATTGAAACCAGTGTTCTGTTGGTTATTTTGGTTGCAGGAGGAACCATACACCATTGTGGAGCCACTTTTATGTGGCCAACTTGAGCTTGCTCAACCGAAGTGCATTCTGCACCAAATGAGGCCTATTAAGCGTGTGGCTTTTGAAGGCATTGTAACAGGAAGGCGTTTCTATGGCTGCCCACTCCTGGTTAGATGCCAATTAAGTTTTCTGCTATGGATGTTCATAGATGTTTGATATGATGCAGCAGTTTGTTTGATACTGAATAAATAGTTGTGCTCTTCTTCTTGGGAGGTGGTACTGGTGTTGCTAAAGAGGTGTTGGTCCTGCTCTTCTTGAGAGGTGGTGGTGCTGCTGTTGTAGCCTCAATGCTGGTGCTCCTCTTCTTCTTGGAGGCTGATGTTGTACCTGGTGCTACTACTGATGTGGAAGCAACCCTCTTCCTTGACCTAGAAGCTGTATGTGTTGACTCATTTGTTGTTGGAGGAGCTGTTGGTGCAGGTGTAGAGGCAGCAGGTACCCTTGGTGGCCTTTGTGCAGTTGCAGCCATTGAAGAACCAACCTCAGAGTAGTTAGCTCTATTTTCCTACACAAGAAGATTAGTTAGCTCTATTTCCTACAAATGAAATGAATGTAACAATGCAATGCAATGAATGGAACTAAAGGACATACCTGGTGCTTGTTCATCCTCATCTGAAACTTTGGTTTCAATGGGTCACCACAGTTGTTGAACCTGTGCCCTTGCTTCTTGCAGTTGCTGCATGTCACTGTACCAATCCTAGAAGTATCCTTTTTAGCTGGCACCTCAAACATGCCTTTCCTCCTGGCAGTTTGTTTTTTACCTTTATTTTCTCTAAAAACAGGTGGAGATATATCATCACCAGGTGTATGAGGCCAATGGTCAGGACCTGGCACAGGGAATATTATGTGCTTATATGTTTCACAATACATGGGTTTCTTGAATAAAGCATTCACATAGTCTTCAGGATGTATCTTCACTTTCTGCATTGCAGCAATGGCATGACTGCATGGTACAGTTGTCATGTCCCATCCCCTACAGTCACAGGTCGGGCTGTTCAAATTAACACAATATGTGTATTCAGAGCTACTTGTGACTTGCCATATGCCTAGACCTGCCATGTATGCTTCACAATACTTAGCCCACTTCTTTCCATCTTCTAAAATCTCTGAATGAGTAGGTGTGATCACCCATCTACATGACTCTGTCTTTTCTCTGATCTTCTGAAACTTAATCATCAGCCTTGTTCTTATGCCCTCTAACATAGTCCTGATTGGCTTGTTCCTAACATCCAATATCATTATATTGAAAACCTCACTAAGGTTGTTTACTATCAGGTCTGTTTTTTGCACACAATGTCCATTTTATACCTAGCCCATGTATGCTCTGGTATCTGTGACAACCACTGCCAAGCTTTTAGACTTTGTTTTTTCAAATTCTCCATGCCTAAATCATGACCATGTTTGGTAAAGGAATAGGCAGCCTGACCTTTGTGGAGAGTCAGGGAATAGATCATCTATTGCATTCAACAATCCCTGTTCAATGTAGTTTATTTTTTAAGTGTTACTACTGAATAACATTTTACTCATGACAAATGTAAAGGCAAATGTAAAGACTAAGTACAGAACAATACCTTCTGCCTGTCAGACATAATTGTGTATTTGCCAAACTTATTGCCAGTTCCAATGACTGTTCTCAACTGTGTGAGAAACCAGGTCTAGTTGTCTATCTCTTCCTTATCAACAACACCAAAAGCTATTGGGAAGATGTTATTGTTGCCATCCCTCCCTGTAGCTGCCAATATCTGCTGACCAGTGCTTAACTTGATGAAGCAACTATCCATACCTGCTAACATGATCACATGAGTGCCTAATTACATCAATGTAAAAATATCATATACATTTGTGTCTGAATACTTACCTATAAATGGCCTGCATCCATTCAGAAAACCCTCCTTGCATGCAAACAAGCAGTAAAACATATAGTGAAACCTTGGGCTAGGAGCTGGGTTTAGTGGGTCCTCATGTGTTGTTACTATGCACCTACTGCCAGGGTTAGTATCTAGCACACACTGCAGGTAGTCCCTTATTCTGTGATACTGGAGTTTGTGATCTCCTTGCACAACCTCAACTGCTTGCTTCCTTGCCCTGTATGCCAAGCTTTTAGGCACATGCACACCAAACTTCTTCTTTGTGTATGACATAATTGTGTCAACACCAGCTCTAGGGTTGGATCTGATTGTATCCTCAAAAACCTTAGCAACCCAACTGACTGTCACCTTTGTGTTCTCTCCACTTGCTCCACAAGTGTGATCCAGGTTCATCTTCTTAATACTGAAAGTTTCCTCATGACCTATCCTAGAGGCAACTATATAAAACTCACAACCATGTTTTCTCTTAGAGCACCAAGCAATAACCCTAGTTGGTTCATTTCTGTGATACTCAAAATTCCTAAGAGTCCTCACATGAAAATTTCTAAGTGCTTCTCTGAACTGAACTACATTTTCAAAGCACAAATGCATTGAAAACTATTGATGTGCATTAGGCCTGGATGGATCATACCATCGCCTCTCCTTCTTCTGCTTCTTCCTACTCTTCCTTCTAGATGGCAGCCTTCTTCATCACTTAGGCCAAAATCACCTGGAAAACAGTACTCATCAGCTTTAGGGACATAATCCTCAAACTTGATGTGCTCAGGCTCACCGTGAGACTTGCTAGTTGGGCCAGGTTTTCTAACTGGCTTAAGCTTTTTGGCTCCTTTTGTAGTTAGAGCAGCAGGATCCTCTGCTTTTTCATCTTCAGAAACAATTTGCTCTTCCTGCCAAAACTCAGAAGGTTCTGAGTTAGCTCCACAAAAGTGCTCTACAGTATCAGTGCCAGCCTCATCTTCACCCCTACACCAAGCTTTGTAAGAATTTTTCTGCCCTCTGTAATCACCCTTAAAGAACTCAAAATCTGAAGATGATTTGTCATCTTCAACTTCATCTTCTTCTTCTGGTACATCTTCATCTTCTTCTTTTTCATCTGCTTCTTCTTCTTCCACAACTGTTTTCCCCTTGTTCAAATTGCTGCTTTGCTGTGTGTTCAGGTAGGGCTCATCAGGGGTTACAGCTGGCAAACTAGCATTAGAGGCAGGGTATAGAACACCTTCTTGTGAAACTCTGTAAACAACAGGTTCACCAACATGATCAATGGGGATCTGTTCCTCAAGCATGATGTGATCCATATTAACATCTGTTGGGCTTGGATCAATGGCTTTTCTGACAATGATGTTCGGTACCTTCTTATCAACAAATAAGTCAAGCATTTCCTCTAATGCCTCCTCACTATCCAGGGCCTCCACCCCTCCAGCCCCTTTCCCTCTTCCTTTACATAAGTCAGAAAAGCATCCATTCCATAGCCCTCCAACGCAACCAATGCTAATATGGTCAGATAACTGATATCTGAAGAAACTGAATACTTTCTCTCCATATTATCTGTTCCTTGAAAAATGTAGCCTCATGTCCCAAATCTCATCATCTAAGCTATAGGATTAAATTGACAAACAATTATTTTTTAAGTCACTGAAACTTAAAACAATGACCAAATGCACTGAACATTACTGAATTTTCTTCTAATTACAGTGAATGCACTGACCAAATGAACTAACCAAATGCACTTTCTTCTACAGTGACATAACCAATAAAATACAGTACCATGCCAAGAACAAACAAGTACTAACCCTAGTTCTAATTTGAACTAAACGTATGAAGGGCCCATAAATTTCTTACCTCACTCCACCAAAGGACGACGCCCAAGTGTGGCCGCCATCTAGATCCGCGTGGATGCACTTCGCCACTACCCTAGCCACATGAACTGCCGGATCTAAGCTCGCCGGATCTACCTGAGCCGCGGGCGGTGATGGCTGCTGCGAGCGCTGCGCCGGGAAGCTCGAGCTGCCTAGCCATTTGTCCACCTCTGAGTGTCCACTGCCCTCCTGGCCGGTGACGCCTTGGCTCAATAGCTCGCCACCGACGCCATGTGGCTGCGCCGCCGCCATCGCCCACCTAGGTCACTGCGGGGGAGAGGAGGGGGAGAGGAGGGGGAGAGGAGGGGAGACTGAGAGAGAGTGCGGCCCGACCGCCTACTTTGGTTCCGACCAAACCGGCCGGGCTAACAGCCGTCAACGGTTGCACCGTGAGCGCGCGTGGCCAGGTGACCTGACCGGTGGGCCAAGCACGTCAGGAAAACGGTTAAAACACTAATCTCTGGTGTTTGGGGTTTTTTAAAACAGCCGACCGCTCGTTTGGTAGTTTTCTGAGAAAAAATAAAAGTGACAGTTTTTTGGAACCCTAGCATGTAAACTAGTAGTTTTATGCTATTTACTCTTCAGGAGAGAATGGAGCTCAAAGCCGTTTCCCCTTGGAACTAAACCAAGAACAGTTGCAACTGGCAGTGACCATGCGTGTGTTTGTATGACATGTGTGAGGGCACAGGTGGGCTTCAGTTGGACATTGGCTTACCCTCCTTTCTCTCTCGTAGAGTCGAAATAGTACTGTCTCGGTGGCACAAGTCAGGATTTACGGCATGCTTCTCGAGATGGCAGAGTGGAGTGCCCCTCCCTCCCTATGTCACTATGTCAATACCTGGTCTTGAAATACAAATACCTGGTCGTCTGTACGGTTTTCCATGGTCACTCTCCGCAAGACTGCAGAGCCTTTCGATGTTTTTTCTCTCGACAGGAACTGACATGATAGCATCCTGGGCATTTCCACTTTATTGAAAGTTAACTACAATCTTTCTCAAGAAATTTGAGGGTTCGGTTAGAGATGCCCTTAATTGTGTGCACCAACCAATTCGGCCAAAACACTCAATTTACTGGAGAGATGCGGTTAATTAAAACATTTGAATGGATCAGATCGGTTGGCAACTAGGCAACAGATGAGATCATATCATACCGCCCATGCCATGCATCTAATTAAGCATGGTCAAGGCTTATCGTCTTACTATAATTTAAACACCTAATCTAACCGCCCACGTTACAACTAGCTGGCAGGAATCAAAAGGTAGAAAATTAAACTGGCATCAAGTCATTTGTTTATTTCCTGGGAAGTCGTTCTTGCCCATTTTTCCTCCGACAGACCTGGAGTTGGATCACTACATTGCCAGTAGACCGAACACACTCTCAAACTGCAACTGAAAAGCTCCATCTGCTACTCTCCAAGTCTCCATCGCCCTTGCTACACCCCAGCTTTCTGATCAGCCTCCGAGTGATCCGGCTCATCGCTCCTCATCGCACCGGCTGGTCTCCTCCTCATGTAAGTCAAACCAAGCTCACTATATGTTCTTCTTCTAGATCCATATACCTTGTATCCCTATACCCTTGTATAAATGTGATAGCCATGGTCTATGGGTACGTAGTTTCTGATGTGGTTCACCCATTTGTTCGTTGCCATGAGTACGTCATGTAGCTAGATTTGGCAGAGCATATGAGTACATGTAGATACGGATATGTTGTTGTGAGTCGTTCTTATGTTCCTGTACGCTTTTCAGTGGACCACACATCAATGGCGGCAGGAGGAGGACTCGTGGTGCGTGTGTGGAAAGAATGGGGGATCCAGATCTTGGTTGTCGCCAGCTTCCTGCTGCAGCTCATCCTCCTCGTCTTCAGTGGGTTCCGGCGGCGCAGTTCCTCTGGCGTGCTGCTGGCCTTCCTCTGGCTGTCGTACCTGATGGCCGGTAACATGGCGGTATATGCCCTTGGGCACATGTCCCTTGAAAGCAGGCCGGGGGATGACGGGCTCATCGCGTTCTGGGCAACCTTCTTTCTGCTCCACCTCGGTGGCCAGGACACCATCACTGCCTTCTCCCTAGAGGACAACCAGCTATGGAGGCGCCACCTGCTGACTCTCCTAGTGCAGGCATCGGGAGCCGGCTACGCCATCTACCGGTACATCATACCGGGTACCTGGAACTTGGTCTCAGCCACCATAAGTGATGTTCATAGTGGGTTTCCTCAAGTACGGGGAGAGGGTGTGGGCTCTCCAAAGAGGCAGCAATGGCAATTTTGCTTTGTTGAAAGTTTACAGCAAAACTTCTCAAGAACGGGCTTACATCAAGGAGACGAGAGCTAAGATGGATAGAGAGGAGGAGATTCTATTCGACGCTCATTACATGTTCCATTTTTGTATGGGTTCATTTATCAACGTCAGCCTGGAAAGGTGGTCCACCGACACCATTCTCAGTTATTTAGACCCCGTTCTGCCTCTGCCGTGTGAATTCAACATGGACATGTATGACCTGGTCGAGGCGGAGCTCTCCCTTCTGTACGACCTGTTTTACACTAAGGCGCAAGTGGTTCACAGTTGGCAAGGCTACTTGATCCGTTCCATCTCGCTGCTTGGCACGGTGAGCGCATTCTTGTTGTTCCGTCTCGACAACGGTAAAGGTGCTCACAGCAGAGTAGATGTCTCCATCAGTTACATGCTATTGGTTGGGGCCATCGTTCTGGAAACCACATCAGTGTTTGCACTTGTAGGATCAACATGGACGTGCGGCTACTTGCACTGTCAGGGATGGAACAGAACTAATGCTATGGTTTTGTGCATTCGACGACTTACCCAAGTGAGAAGCCAAAGAAAATGGTTGCACTCCATCGGGCAACATAATGTATTGGATTACTGCACCCGTAACCAAACCAATTGGATGAACAGGATTGTAGAGGCAACTGCACTTAAAAAGTGGCGGAGAAAGGTGAAGTTCTCAGTCAATACAAAGATCACGATGAAGTTCAAGGAACTAGTGTTGGGACAGGTACGGAGAACAATGACTCGTTATTCTGAGACATGGAGTATCCTGGATGCCCCGGGAAAATGTGTGCTAATGGAATACAGGCTCTTGGATGATATGGGCTTTTCTATCAAGGACAGGGATTTCGCCCATTGCATTCTCATCTGGCAAGTAGCAACCGACATTTACCTTTGCTGCTGTGATGACACCCAGCATCAAAGTAGGTGCCTCAACGCTGAAGAGGACGATAAAGTTCTTGTAGAGGCAATAAAGGTATTATCTAAGTACATGGGGTTCTTAATGATACACCCAAACTTGCTGCCCGGCGGAGTCCCAAGCAATTCTACCATCAACAATTTGGAGCAGTGGTGGAAGACCAGCAAATTTTGTACTAGCAAGGAGTTTGCTAGGTCATTACTTGCCGATGAGAATGAGGACCCTAAGTTGAAGACGTCGAAGCCCTACTCATTTCTAGCTGCTAAGCTGCTTGGAAACAGAAGCAATTTGCCGATGCTGCAAGTCATCTTTGGGGTGTGGGTGGAGTTCCTGTGCTATGCAGCCTACCATAGCACCGGTATTTCCCACTGTATACAGCTTGGCAGGGGCGGTGAGTTCCTCTCTGTTATCCGCCTCGCCATCGATCACATCGAGCTATTTCACAAGCATATGGAGAAAGCTAACTCGTGATGACCACCTATATGTTGATTGATATGCCTTGAATGTAATGCAGTATTTATGCCACCCAGTTCTATTGGAATAATGACTGTTTTTTGTGAGCATGGAACACCATATGAGCTACTCTATCTATCTAATCTGCTATTGATTTCTATGCCTCGAATGTAATGTATCTATATGCTGCCCATTTCTATTGGAACAATAACTCTATTTTGGTGAGCATGGAACAACAATATGAGCTGCTCTATCATCCTTGTTGGTGTCCCTTATTGGATTTCTTTCTCTTTTGTTTACTGGAAAAATTAAAAGTGCTCCCGTACAGTTGTCAGTCACTGTACAGTTGTCAGCCGCTCCCGCGATTCGGTAGACCCTTTCCCCCAACGCTACTAATAGACCCTATACCCGCGCTATTGTTAGGCTTTTCCCTAGTAGTGTGTTTGTGTTGTTGATAAGTACTACCTCCTAACCTTAGTTCAAAACTATAGCACTTATTTTGGATCGGAGGGAGTACATAACTAGCAGTGGCCCTCACAAATGTGAGGATGTACTCTTTCTTTAGTGTGCTGAGATTGTCCAAGAAACAAAATTCCGTGTTTCATAACTACTCATATCATGCTATTACAAATAACTAGCCAGGTGCCTGCGTAGTTGCACGAGAAACATCATTAATTATGTTAACCATTTTTTGGTACTCATAAATATATTTATTGTACTATCTACAGAAACAATATAGATTCATAACAGTTGTGTTGCTTATACATAATCTTACACCAATATGTTCATTATATTAGATCATTGTGTACATTTTCATGGAAATCACATGAAGATGTGACACAGGTTACTACGATAGTATTACATGGAATAGAAGGAAGGAATACAGTAACACTTTTTAAGATAAAATCATTCTATTGGTAATTACTTAATGAATTCGTTTTTGGGTGATACGTAGATGAATTCAGATATGGTATTTGGCAAGAAACTTTTAGATGCCTTTGGAACTTTTTGGACGTCCAAAAGAAATTTGGTTATACATAAATTTGGGGTGATACTTATATTAGGTCTCATCGAACTGCCTTGAAGTAGGTGCGTAGCTACGAATGGTGGATGATGCTCTCTGAAATAGCGCGGCGTCAGACTCAGTTCCAGAAACAAATAATTGCTGTGATATAGTATGCCTTAGTTACATCACATTCGATCGGCATCGGCTAAATCTCATAGACCCTAACCGTGCCGCCATTAGTTTCGGGCTTTCGGCACAACTGCTGTCCGAACTATCTAGATAGATACATGGCGCACCCCTTCCCGAGGGAGCTTTTAGGTTTAGTAGAAGTAAACCAAGCGAACAGAAAACAAAATAAAAAATAGTACACAACTATTCTGTCCTGCTTCTACCCTTCTGTTGTCGGCAAAAATCAACCAAATATGTGCATCATCAGGATACCTCGTTCATGTTATACGCACCGGTGTTCGGTCCTTCAATTGCCGGGCGAATCAACACCGTTGATGAAGAGGCCCCAACATTGCTGCAGCACATGCCAATCCAGTCAGACCTTCGGCTTTGCATCAATCTTTGGTGGAAGAGGGCAGCCCCTGATTACAGCCAAGACAACGTCAGTTAGTCTCCCGATTCAACATAGCACAAAATAGTTCTCCATTGGAGATCAAAGGGTGCGGCTACATTGTTTATGCAACAAGTACGGATTAGCTAGTGAAAACACTGTCATTTCATCAGGAGTTAACAGAAACAAAAACTGCTGCAACTTCTGTTTCTCCAATACCGATTTCCCTTTTGCTTCCAAGCAACAGGATTGCACGATACATCGCTCAGAAAGGATTCAGTCGTCACATACCGTTAGTTTCTCATTTGCAGAAGCAAGCTGAATCTGCAACGTTCTTATTGTCTCCCTTTGCAACAGGCCTCCTTCCTACACGATTATATATAATATAATACCCATTTGTCAGTTGCTCGACGGCTTGTAGATCTAGAAAAGGGAAACACGACAGAAAAGATACCTCGAGGGCAGCAACTCTCCTCATGGCATTCTCTAGCTCAGCCCCACATCTTCTTGCAACTTCTTTCTGCTTAGCTACGTCAGCCGTCAAAGACTGCACCTGAGCTAATTGATAGTCACGATCTTGCTTGACTGCTTCAAGTTCAATCTTAAGAAAATTCACCTCCTCCGCTAATTCGTTCTGTTTCGAGACTGCCTATTATTAAAGGATTTGATTGACGTCAAGACACAAGTAATGAAAAGAACTTGCCTTGAAACCTTTCAGGCTACTGCCCTCTGCCTTTCCAGAAAGATTTATCATGAAAAGAACTTGCCTTGAAACCTTTCAGGCTACTGCCCTCTGCCTTTCCAGAATCCAAGTTTTGCTCATCTCTCTCAACCTTCTCTATAGGAGTTTCCACATGCTGCAAAACACAGAACGTCATAAAAGAAATTCAGTCAGTTAGTTACACTGATATCTGACATAGTGGGGGGCGTCTAGTCAAGCTGTTGATATGTGTGGCAATAAGCTGTAGCTAACTGTAGACAAATGGACAAATAATATCACATCCAAGTAGAATGAAGGTTGGCACAGGTAGCAGCTTCAAGTGAAGTAAGTCGACAGGAAGATAGAACGATTACACTTTGACTATCAAATGCCAAAAAATGACGAAAAAGTTGCTCCTAGATAGTCCACTTGGATGGCAGTTGTTGAAAGTCTAAAACACACCGCACAATCCTGATTTCGTTAAGGATACTACAAAATTGTGGCCATTTGCCCAAACGGCGGAACACTCTGGTCATAAAGATAATACTCACAATATTTCAGGAGAGAAGGGAGCTCAAAGCCGTTTCCCCTTGGAACTAAACCAAGAACATGTTGCAACTGGCAGTGCCCTTGCGTCTGTTTGTATGGCATGTGTCAGGGCACTGACATCTGGGCTTGAGTGGGAAAATGGCTTTTACCCTCCCTTCTCTCTCGTAAAGTCGAAATAGTACTGTCTTGGTGGCACAAGTCGGGATTATGCATGCTTCTCAAGATGTCAGAAGTGGAGTGCCCCTCCCTCCCTATATAAGCACCTGATTTATACGGTTTTCCAAGGGCACTTTCTTCCGTGAAGATTGTGCAGAATCTTTCGATGCTTTTTCTCTCAACAGGAACTGATATGATAGTATCCTGGGCATATCTACTTTATTAAAGTTAACTACATGCATTTTAGCAACAGAATACTAAAAGTAGCAAATGTATTTCAAGTTGCCCACCATTTTCTCGGGTCTATCCTTGTTTAGCGCCTGAGGTGATGATGCACTTGACCCTTCCTTTGCCAACTGTGTCTCTACATCAGATACCAATTCCGTTAGTGAGAGAAATAAACACTGAATATTTAGTTGAAAGGTTTCACTTTGCTACCATTCTCCACATACTGCGCATACTGCATCTTCGTTGATTCAAGCAAACTCCTGAATTCCATGATTTCAGCCGTGTCTGCACCTTCCTTCTCAAGAAGCCAGATGCAAGCTTGCAGCTTTTTAATGTTTTCTAACAGCTTATCCTTTTTCATCTAAAGAGTGAACAACCACAATTACTATACATCGGAATTGACAAATTTAAGGATGAGATTCAAAATATCACTGTTCTAAATAACAGCCATCCAAAGGGCTGCTTGTCCTATAAAGCTAAAAGGTGGGGTGTAGTAACTAAGAGATTCAAACATTACTGGTTTGCAACTATGTTGTCAATCCAATCAGATTCACTAACGAACGCAAGCAAAGGGCATAGATTGAATGTCTTTCAACCAGTTAAGTAAGTGAAACAAATCATTTACATAATACTACCAGCCAAGCTGTAACACCCCGAGATTCATGCCACAGTAATCTCCCACTAATCATGCCATGTCATCATGTTTACCTTGCCTAGTTGCCACTTGCTCAAAACATCAAGTCCAAAATTCAAAATTTCTCAAACATGAATACAAAAATGTTCATCATGTGCCAAATATTCCACAACTAATATTGGTGGTGAACCAACATTTTTGCAAAGGGTTTAAGTGGCCTAAACTACTTAAAGCAGTGGCTAAAACAATAGTTTAAATGCCTTTTTACTTTATAAAAATTTCAAACTATTTCAAAAGCCTCATAGCCTTTTTGTGGCAGTGCTAACTATTTCAATGTAATTATGTGGCCAAGTCCCACATTTTACAAAATCCTTTTGGCAGCCCAAATATTACCATGCTTTTTCTGTAAAAAGAAAAGAGCAGAGGTAAAAGAAAAAGAAACCCCCCTGACCCCCCTGGGCCTTTGTCATCTGGGCGGCCCAACCCAGCAGCCCACCTCCCCCGGTCGCCTCCCTCCTCTCTGTTCACCCGACCCAGCGGCCGCGCTGGCTGGTCGCCACCGAACCCTGTCGCCGTCCCCGTCGGGGAAGGGATAAGGGCGACGTCCCCTCGACGCCTCGAGCCCTCCCGTCCACTCACTGCACCCCACTCGCGCCAGTCCTTTCCCCTCGCCCGCTTCGTCTCTCCCTCGCACCCCAGATCCCCTCCCCATCGCATCCGAACGCCACGGCCGCCATGGCCGCCGTCGCCCTCGTGGCCACCGGCCACCACGCGCGTATTCGCCATGACGTAGCTCCTCGCCATCATCCGCTACGCCCCCTGGTGCCATCCGCAAGAGCTCGGAGGCGCTAGAGCGCCGTCACGCCGCCTTCTTCAACCTCCGTCCGCCTCGGGCCGCTGCACACCGACGCCGTCTCCGGCCACCTCGACTCTTCCTCGGGCCTTCCCAGCAACGGAAGTGAGCGCCGTACCCCCCCCCTTCCTTCTATTCCCTGCTTCTGCCACTACCCGTAGCTGGTTCCCCCGTCATGCCCGAGCTTGTCGCCGTCGTGGGGTTCGCCGCCGTAGCCACGGCTCGCGGAGCTCGTAGCCGGCCACCCCGTCATGCTCAGCACGCTCCCAGAGGCGGGGCAAGCCTTCTGGCTCGCCTCGCCGTGCCCCTAGCAAGGTCCCCGCCGTGCACCCGAGCGCCGTCGCTGCTCGTACTCGCCGCCGTTGCTGCAGGCGCGCTCCGGCCAAGCCACCACCGCAGTCGGATGCGCGCGAGCCCTGCGGTGCCGTAGGTTCAAACCGCGGCCGAAACGGGCCTCTGAGGTCGTTTTCCGTCCAACTCCGGCGAGGAGCGGCCGCGAGAGGGTCGCCGGAGCGACTCCGGCGTCGCCTGCTAACCTATCCGCCACGCGGCCCTCCTGGTGTCGCTGCCAATGGGCCCCGCGGTCCCCGTTGACTGGGTTGACCCAGTCAACGTGCTGACTGGGCAGCCCAGTGTCATTGACATGCGGGCCCCACAGTTATTCTGTTAATTAAAACGTTTATATAACTAAAGTAATTAGTAATCTAATCTGCCACTGCCATAAGGGGCCCAGCTGTTAATTTAACCTCTTTTTAGTTAGTTTAAAGTTCTGTTAGTCCACTGTCTATGACAGGTGGGACCCACTGGTCAGTTTGACCAGTCAGCCAGTCTGTTGACCTGCTAATGTCATGCTGACACTCTGCTGACGTCATAATTCTTTTTTCTGTTAATATAAATAATCCAAAAAATGGTTTAATCTTTGTAATTTCATAGAAAATAAACCGTAACTCGGATGAAAATGTTTTCTATATGAAAGTTGCTCAGAAAATTCCAACGAATCCGAATACGTGGTCCGTTCATCTGCCACATGCCCTTAGCATGCTGAACACGGGACATTCCCCCTCCGGTCATCTGTATGACACAGTTCCGGAACCGGGAAAACTTTCCCGGTTGAATTTCCCCTTCTCCTATATCGTGTAGCCTTACTTTAGGTCACACCCGGCACAGCTTATTGCCATGTTATGCTTTGTGATGCTATGCCTGCTTTATATTTACTGTTTCTTCCCCCTCTTCTCTCCGGTAGACCCCGAGACCGATGTCGCCCCTGTGATCGACTACGTCGACGACGACCCCTCCTTGCCAGAGCAACCAGGCAAGCCCCCCCTTTTGATCATCCCGATATCGCCCATTCCATTCTCTCATGCTTGCATTAGATTTTACTACTGTTATTGTTTGCTCCTATTCTTATGCATAGCCTGCTTTTGTATCTACTATTGTACCTTACCTGCTTATCCTAAACTGCTTAGTATAGGTTGGTTAGTGATCCATCAGTGACCCCCACCTTGTCCTTGTTGCCCCTGCTCCATCATTGAAGACCCGATCAACGGGATTGAAGACCAGGCCCCGGCACCGCACATCACTTTCCCCTTAGTTGTTCGACACTGCTGGGTTACTATCGAGTGCCGAGGGTGATACCTCTACAGCACTTCTGATGTTAACCCTGTAGCGTAGCTATTCGGTCGTGGTCATCGAGGGTGATTCCACCTTAACCACTTCCGATATGACTCTGTCGTGCAACCCCTCAAGTGTGAACCTCGGGGGTGATTCCTCTTACGTTCACCTTGATGATTACATTGAGTGGAATTCACCGGGGGTGATTCCTCAGGTTTTCCCCTTGATGTTTAAACACACAGTTACTATGGTTACTATGACTTTACACTGAACCATGTTACTAAAGACGGGTCGACCCTGAGGGGTGCCCGCGCGAGCATAATTGCGAGTGATGAGGAGTCGGGTTGACCTGGAAGGTGCCCGTGAGATAATTACGAGGCGTGGCCGGGCATTCTTAGCCCTTGCCGCAAGTCCTCGAGACGGGGCAACGGGGTCACATCTTTCGTGAGTCTCTGCTTGTTACCGCGCGTTCCCAATCCACTACGATTTGGATATTTGATCCGAGGGGCCTCTGGCCTGATAGCACTAACCATCACGTGGGCATAGTATGGGCGTTCTGCGTCGTGTACATCAGCCGAAGCTTAATAGACGTCAGCGACGGAGCGGCGCGCGCCGGGTTGGACTGGTAAGCTCCTGCCTTTTTAGGGAGGTAGCTAGGTCTGCTCACCGGCCGCCCACGCAACGTGCATGAGTTCCCGGGGCGATGGCCCATGACCCCTGGGGGCATAGGTTTAGTCCGGCGTGCTTGACCTCTCTATCAAGCCTAGGTCGGGTTGCGGCGTATTGTTTGGCCGAGGCCGGGCATGACCCAGGAAAGTGTGTCCGGCCGGAGTCAATCGAGCGTGGTGGGTAAGTTGGTGCACCCCTGCAGGGAAGAACTAATCTATGCATAGCCTGTCCTACGGTAACGGACACTTGGAGTTGTATCCCGATCGATACAACTAGAACTGGATACTTGTGATGAGAATTGGATTGTGATGAGGTGATAATTGGATAGTATGGCTCTGGGATTGCTTTCTCGCAGGGAGTCGAGAAAGGATCTTTGGCCGAGGTTGATAACACTACTACTACTTTACTTTATGCTACTGTACTCCCTCCTATTTGCTGCAAGATGGTGGTTTCCAGAAGATGCTAGTCTTCGATAGGACTAGGCCTTCTCTCTATTCTGGCATTTCTGCAGCCCAGTCCACATATATAGCCTTCCTTTGATAATGTTGCATATGTAGTGTAGATCCTTGCTTGCGAGTACTTTGGATGAGTACTCACGGTTGCTTTGCTCCCCCTTTTCCCCCTTTTCTTTTCTTTCCGGTTGATGCAACCAGATGTCGGAGCCCAGGATCCAGACGCCACCTTTGACGACGACTACCACAACCCCGAGGGTGCCTACTACTACGTGGAGGACGCCAACGACCAGGAGTAGTTAGGAGGCTCCCAGGCAGGAGGCCTTGCCTTTTCGATCGTAGATGCTTTTGTGCTGGCCTTATTAAGGCAAACTTGTTTAACTTATGTCTGTACTCAGATATTGTTGCTTCCGCTGACTCGTTTGTATTCAGTTAAACAAGTTTGCCTTAAGAAGGCCAGCACAAAAGCATCTACGATCGAAAAGGCAAGGCCTCTTGCCTGGGAGCCTCCTAACTACTCCTGGTCGTTGGCGTCCTCCACGTAGTAGTAGGCACCCTCGGGGTTGTGGTAGTCGTCGTCAAAGGTGGCGTCTGGATCCTGGGCTCCGACATCTGGTTGCATCAACCGGAAAGAAAAGAAAAGGGGGAAAAGGGGGAGCAAAGCAACCGTGAGTACTCATCCAAAGTACTCGCAAGCAAGGATCTACACTACATATGCAACATTATCAAAGGAAGGCTATATATGTGGACTGGGCTGCAGAAATGCCAGAATAGAGAGAAGGCCTAGTCCTATCGAAGACTAGCATCTTCTGGAAACCACCATCTTGCAACAAATAGGAGGGAGTACAGTAGCATAAAGTAAAGTAGTAGTAGTGTTATCAACCTCGTCCAAAGATCCTTTCTCGACTCCCTGCGAGAAAGCAATCCCAGAGCCATACTATCCAATTATCACCTCATCACAATCCAATTCTCATCACAAGTATCCAGTTCTAGTTGTATCGATCGGGATACAACTCCAAGTGTCCGTTACCGTAGGACAGGCTATGCATAGATTAGTTCTTCCCTGCAGGGGTGCACCAACTTACCCACCACGCTCGATTGACTCCGGCCGGACACACTTTCCTGGGTCATGCCCGGCCTCGGCCAAACAATACGCCGCAACCCGACCTAGGCTTGATAGAGAGGTCAAGCACGCCGGACTAAACCTATGCCCCCAGGGGTCATGGGCCATCGCCCCGGGAACTCCTGCACGTTGCGTGGGCGGCCGGTGAGCAGACCTAGCTACCTCCCTAAAAAGGCAGGAGCTTACCAGTCCAACCCGGCGCGCGCCGCTCCGTCGCTGACGTCTATTAAGCTTCGGCTGATGTACACGACGCAGAACGCCCATACTATGCCCACGTGATGGTTAGTGCTATCAGGCCAGAGGCCCCTTGGATCAAATATCCAAATCGTAGTGGATTGGGAACGCGCGGTAACAAGCAGAGACTCACGAAAGATGTGACCCCGTTGCCCCGTCTCGAGGACTTGCGGCAAGGGCTAAGAATGCCCGGCCACGCCTCGTAATTATCTCACGGGCACCTTCCAGGTCAACCCGACTCCTCATCACTCGCAATTATGCTCGCGCGGGCACCCCTCAGGGTCGACCCGTCTTTAGTAACATGGTTCAGTGTAAAGTCATAGTAACCATAGTAACTGTGTGTTTAAACATCAAGGGGAAAACCTGAGGAATCACCCCCGGTGAATTCCACTCAATGTAATCATCAAGGTGAACGTAAGAGGAATCACCCCCGAGGTTCACACTTGAGGGGTTGCACGACAGAGTCATATCGGAAGTGGTTAAGGTGGAATCACCCTCGATGACCACGACCGAATAGCTACGCTACAGGGTTAACATCAGAAGTGCTGTAGAGGTATCACCCTCGGCACTCGATAGTAACCCAGCAGTGTCGAACAACTAAGGGGAAAGTGATGTGCGGTGCCGGGGCCTGGTCTTCAATCCCGTTGATCGGGTCTTCAATGATGAAGCAGGGGCAACAAGGACAAGGTGGGGGTCACTGATGGATCACTAACCAACCTATACTAAGCAGTTTAGGATAAGCAGGTAAGGTACAATAGTAGATACAAAAGCAGGCTATGCATAAGAATAGGAGCAAACAATAACAGTAGTAAAATCTAATGCAAGCATGAGAGAATGGAATGGGCGATATCGGGATGATCAAAAGGGGGGGCTTGCCTGGTTGCTCTGGCAAGGAGGGGTCGTCGTCGACGTAGTCGATCACAGGGGCGACATCGGTCTCGGGGTCTACCGGAGAGAAGAGGGGGAAGAAACAGTAAATATAAAGCAGGCATAGCATCACAAAGCATAACATGGCAATAAGCTGTGCCGGGTGTGACCTAAAGTAAGGCTACACGATATAGGAGAAGGGGAAATTCAACCGGGAAAGTTTTCCCGGTTCCGGAACTGTGTCATACAGATGACCGGAGGGGGAATGTCCCGTGTTCAGCATGCTAAGGGCATGTGGCAGATGAACGGACCACGTATTCGGATTCGTTGGAATTTTCTGAGCAACTTTCATATAGAAAACATTTTCATCCGAGTTACGGTTTATTTTCTATGAAATTACAAAGATTAAACCATTTTTTGGATTATTTATATTAACAGAAAAAAGAATTATGACGTCAGCAGAGTGTCAGCATGACATCAGCAGGTCAACAGACTGGCTGACTGGTCAAACTGACCAGTGGGTCCCACCTGTCATAGACAGTGGACTAACAGAACTTTAAACTAACTAAAAAGAGGTTAAATTAACAGCTGGGCCCCTTATGGCAGTGGCAAATTAGATTACTAATTACTTTAGTTATATAAACGTTTTAATTAACAGAATAACTGTGGGGCCCGCATGTCAATGACACTGGGCTGCCCAGTCAGCACGTTGACTGGGTCAACCCAGTCAACGGGGCCCGCGGGGCCCATTGGCAGCGACACCAGGAGGGCCGCGTGGCGGATAGGTTAGCAGGCGACGCCGGAGTCGCTCCGGCGACCCTCTCGCGGCTGCTCCTCGCCGGAGTTGGCCGGAAAACGACCTCAGAGGCCCGTTTCGGCCGCGGTTTGAACCTACGGCACCGCAGGGCTCGCGCGCATCCGACTGCGGTGGTGGCTTGGCCGGAGCGCGCCTGCAGCAACGGCGGCGAGTACGAGCAGCGACGGCGCTCGGGTGCACGGCGGGGACCTTGCTAGGGGCACGGCGAGGCGAGCCAGAAGGCTTGCCCCGCCTCTGGGAGCGTGCTGAGCATGACGGGGTGGCCGGCTACGAGCTCCGCGAGCCGTGGCTACGGCGGCGAACCCCACGACGGCGACAAGCTCGGGCATGACGGGGGAACCAGCTACGGGTAGTGGCAGAAGCAGGGAATAGAAGGAAGGGGGGTCCGGCGCTCACTTCCGTTGCTGGGAAGGCCCGAGGAAGAGTCGAGGTGGCCGGAGACGGCGTCGGTGTGCAGCGGCCCGAGGCGGACGGAGGTTGAAGAAGGCGGCGTGACGGCACTCTAGCGCCTCCGAGCTCTTGCGGATGGCACCAGGGGGCGTAGCGGATGATGGCGAGGAGCTAC
The DNA here is from genome assembly GCF_018294505.1 of Triticum aestivum. NCBI lineage: Eukaryota > Viridiplantae > Streptophyta > Magnoliopsida > Poales > Poaceae > Triticum > Triticum aestivum. The sequence goes on from NC_057803.1 coordinate 630,356,096, forward strand.
GTCATGGCGAATACGCGCGTGGTGGCCGGTGGCCACGAGGGCGACGGCGGCCATGGCGGCCGTGGCGTTCGGATGCGATGGGGAGGGGATCTGGGGTGCGAGGGAGAGACGAAGCGGGCGAGGGGAAAGGACTGGCGCGAGTGGGGTGCAGTGAGTGGACGGGAGGGCTCGAGGCGTCGAGGGGACGTCGCCCTTATCCCTTCCCCGACGGGGACGGCGACAGGGTTCGGTGGCGACCAGCCAGCGCGGCCGCTGGGTCGGGTGAACAGAGAGGGAGGCGACCGGGGGAGGTGGGCTGCTGGGTTGGGCCGCCCAGATGACAAAGGCCCAGGGGGGTCAGGGGGTTTCTTTTTCTTTTACCTCTGCTCTTTTCTTTTTACAGAAAAAGCATGGTAATATTTGGGCTGCCAAAAGGATTTTGTAAAATGTGGGACTTGGCCACATAATTACATTGAAATAGTTAGCACTGCCACAAAAAGGCTATGAGGCTTTTGAAATAGTTTGAAATTTTTATAAAGTAAAAAGGCATTTAAACTATTGTTTTAGCCACTGCTTTAAGTAGTTTAGGCCACTTAAACCCTTTGCAAAAATGTTGGTTCACCACCAATATTAGTTGTGGAATATTTGGCACATGATGAACATTTTTGTATTCATGTTTGAGAAATTTTGAATTTTGGACTTGATGTTTTGAGCAAGTGGCAACTAGGCAAGGTAAACATGATGACATGGCATGATTAGTGGGAGATTACTGTGGCATGAATCTCGGGGTGTTACACAAGCACTAGTTAAACCAGAATCAGGCTATTCCATACCTCCCTCAGTTCCTTTTCAGATTCTGCCCGTATCTGTCTTTTCATCTTTTTGCGGCGAGCACTTCTGGATGGACCCTCCTGATGAAAAACACGACATAAACAGGTAAACAACTGTACAAGGTAACATTGAACTTCATCTCAATACTTGAATTTTGGTTGCATTTTTTAATAGAACATGCCGAGATAGCGTGGTTTTGTTTGATAAAGTACTGAATGGAATGGGTGTAGAGCTGTTCGTATACAACGTCTGGATGGAAGAAAAGTAGCATGAAGAAGGACCCAACCCCCTAAGCATGCTTAAAAAGGGAGACCCGAAACAGTGAATCAATACCTTAAATCCATCCATGTTGCAAGAACATATATCAGTAAACGTGAAAGGGCAATAGTGCAAAAATCTAAAGTAAATAAATGAAGGGACACATTAACTCTGATAAACCTATGATAGTGTACACCAATTTTGTTAAATGCTTTCACTTGGGTATTTGTTTTACAAACATGCAATACGTTTCTCAGTAAACATCATTTTCAGTCTTCCTAAGCTCCTAGTTAATAAGTTGGTCTGTAGTGGTCTAGTGAAATTTGTTTAAGAAAGTGTTTTAGTCTCAACTGTCAACAGTATCAAAATGATTGGTAATGAGGTTCTAAGTTCTAACCACGTAGCATAGATAGTTCCCACCATTCCAAAAATGAAGTAAAGAGCAGCGCCGCAGATGAATTTTCAGTAACACACAGAATTCATCTATTTGGTAAATTTAATTATTGCCCCCTATTTTCATGTCAGATTGACATCACGGCAATTTCAAAATATGCACCCATACACAGTAGGAGATCTTTATCACCTTGTGATCAGTCTGGGTCTTTGCATCCCTCCTCCCACTATCCAACTTCTGCTCATCCCCGGGGATTGCAGGATCAGGTCTCTCCTCCACTGCAGCTGATAAAGTTTCTGGCTGCTGCAAAATGCAATGAAGCCATGAAAAAAAGTAGGTAAAGTTATTAGTTTCCCGCAGCGGTGAAAAGTGAGAACACTTATGCGCGTGCACTACACATTGCTACGGTACCACTTACAACAAAGCACCTCTTAGCGCTAGCAAACAAAAAGTCAAGTTGATGAAGGATGTGCATGCACCAATTTCGGTCTAACTCGTTATGAATAGATAGTATCCAATTCCCTTAGTGCTAGCAAACTAAATCAAATTGGTGATAACAATATGCCTAAAATGAAATATATTACTCCCTCACCAGAAACAATTAATATGGATCGGAGAGAGTACCAAAAAATTAGCAAGAGCATGTCGTATAGATTGGTGAACCACTGAAACATAACAAATAGATCCCCAGGGTAATTCTCCCAAGAGCTCTAAAAATTCTAAAATTTGAAGTAAAGCAGCACCTCGCAGTTGCAGTTGCTGTAGCTTGGCCGATTCTCCAAGGACGGCCCATCGACTGACGACAACATTGACACCGCCTTCTCCCCTTCCTCCTTACCTTCCACGGCTGTGTCCGCCTCGCCTTGGCGTGGCCGCTTGGTGTGCTGCTGCTCCGCTAGGAGCTGAGTGATCGGCGGCGACCTTGCTCGAGGCCTAATTTTGGACTTCGGCGGCGGCGACTTCTCTGCTCGGCGCCTGCTGCGTGGCGGCGGACTCGGTTCCTGGCGCCTGCTGGTAGAACACAGAGACACATGCCGGTGGAGGCTCCCGGCCAGCTGCGGCGGCTCCAGGGAGCCATGCAGCTTGGACGCACAGGATTCAACGGCGGCGTCTGCGCCCCGCAGCTTGAGCTGGAGCAAGGGAAGAGGTGGTGTCAGAGGGGATCAGGAGGAATTGCATACCTCCCTCGGTTCCATTTTAGATTCTGCCCGTACCTGTCTTTTCATCTTTTTGCGACGAGCACTTCTGGATGGACCCTCCTGATGAATAACACGACATAGACAGGTAAAACAACTGTGACAACTGTACGAAGTGTCATTGAATTTCATCTCAATACTTGAATTTTGGTTGCATTTTTTAATAGAACATGCTGAGGATGGTGTGGTTTTGTTTGGTAAAGTACTGAATGAAATGGATGTGGAACTATTCACATACAATGTCTGGATGGAAGAAAAGTAGCATTAGAAGGATCAAGCCCCCTAAACAGGCCTCAAAAGGAAAATCCAAAACAGTGAATCAATACCTTCAATTTGTCCATGTTGCAAGAATACATAGCAGTAAACGTGGAAGGGCAACAGCGCAAAAATCGAAAAAATAAATAAAAGGACACATTAACTCTGATAAACCTATATGATAGTGTACACCCATTTTGTTAAATGCTTTCACTTGGGTATTTGTTCTACAAACATATGCTCCCTTCGTTCCTAAACATAAGTCTTTTTAAAGATTTCAATATAGACTACATTCGTATGTATATAGAGATATTTCGGAGTGTAGATTCACTCATTTTGCTCCGTATGTAGTCCATATTGAAATGCTTAAAAAGACTTATATTTAGGAACGGAGAGAGTAATATGTTTCTCAGTAAGCATCATTGTCGGTCTTCCTAAGCTCCTAGTAAATAAGTTGATCCGTAGTTGTATAGTGGGAATTTATTTAAGAAAGGGTTTTAATCTCAACCACGTAGCCTCAGCAAGAGATTTTGATGTCAACTCTTAACAGTATAAAAATGATTGGTAATGGGGTTCCAACCGCCTAGCATAGATAGTTCCTAACGCTCCAAAAATGAAGTAAAGAGCAGCGCCACAGTTGAATTTTCAGTAACACACAGAATTCATCTATTTGGTAAATTTATTTTCATTTCTGATTGACATCAAGGCAATTCAAAATATGCACCCACAGCAGGATATGTTTATCACCTTGTGATCAGTCCGGGCCTTTGCATCCATCTTCTCACTACCCAACTTCTGCTCATCCCCCGGGATTGCAGGATCAGGTCTCTGCTCCACTGAAGCTGATGAAGTTTCTGGCTGCTGCAAAATGCAATGAAGCCATGAAATTATTAGTGAGAGCACCTACGGGCGTGCACCACTTACAAAAAAGCACACTAAAATCAAATACGCCATTTTGGTCTAAAATCAAGTTGATGAGTGATGTTCATGCGCCAATTTCTGTCTAACTCGTTATGAATAGAAAATCTACAATCCCCTTAGCGCTATCAAACGAAATCAAATTGGTGATGGCAAGATGCCTAAATGAAATAAATTACCAAGAACATTAGCAAGAGCATATCGTATAGGTTGGTGAGCCACTGAAACATCACAAAATAGATCCACAAGGCAAATCTCCCAAGAGCTCTAAAAATTCTAAAATTTGAAGTAAGGCAGCACCTTGCAGTGGCTGCGGCTCGGCCGATTCTCCACGGACGACCCGTCGGCCGACGACAACATTGACACCGCCTTCTCCCCTTCATCCCGACCATCCACGGAAGCCTCGGCCGCGTCCGGCTCGCCTCGGCGTGGCCGCTTGGCGCACTGCGGCTCCGCCAGGCGCTCAGTGATCGGTGTGGACGGCGGCGACCTTGATCGAGGCACAACTTTAGACGGTGGCGCCTGTGACCGGTTTCGACTGCTCGGCGGCGGATTCAGCTCCTGGCGCCTGCTGGCGGAATAGAGGGACTGGGAGGCATGCCTGTGGAGGCCCCCCTGCGCGGCCGGACGCGGAGGCTCCAGGGGGCGGTGGAGCTTGGGCGCGCGGGGTCCGGCGGCGGCGTCTGCGCCCCGCAGATTGAGCTGGAGCAAGAGAAGAGAAACTGGTGAGCGGACGGCGGGGAGAAGCAGAGGCGGCGCCAGAGAGGAGCAGGAGGAGGAGAGCGTACGCTCGCGGGCGGAGTCGGCACAAGCGGCGGGGGGGCCGCCATGGCCGCAGCGATTCGCCGGAGGACGACGGCGAGGCAAGGACGACGACGGCACGGGAGACGACATGGGTAGCCCACAACAAGGCCCTCGTCAGGCCCGCGCGATAGCAGAGATACCGGGCCGGGCTCCTCTGCCAGCCTACTTCTCTCTCCGTCCATGGGCCGGGCTCCCCGATCCATGGGCTCTCGACATGGCTGAACCAGTTTTGGCTCATCCGGTTTATATTAAAAAAAAGACCCGATCAAAAACCTGAACTATTGTGCACACTTGAGGCAATAGCAGTAAGGGAAGGTCAAGCTCTGGCTGAGGATCTATATGAGAATTCAATTCAAATTGCATCAGACTGCAAGAGGGTGGTTGAAGATGTCCAGAAGAACTCAGCGGCTGGATATGGAGCTATTGTGCATGAGATAATACTTCGTGCAAACTCTTTTATTTCATGTAAAGTAGTTGATGAGTTTAGGAGCTCGAATTTCGAGGCTCACAATCTCGCTAGATATGCTTTGTCTTTAGGTTTTGACCGTCATGTGTGGTTAGGGCAGCCAGGAGACCTTGATTTCCTTCCTGTAAACATTATGGACGATGAATAAAGCATGCGAGGTTGTCTAAAAAAACCTGAACAAGGTGACCCTATTTATAAGGGAAACCGGGCTAAGAATCTTGGAAGCAAAATTAAACAAAGAAGAGAAAAAACGATTTCTCAAAAAAAAAAGGAGAGAAAAAACGAACACCCGGACAAGGCATGTATAGCTTGCAGACAGAAGCACCATCGCCATGAAAGACACTCGTAGATGTGGCGTGTCCGTGAGAGATCACAATACCGAAACTTTGCAGGCAGGCTAACGCACCGTACTTGCATGTGTAAGTGAGCCCCACGACACAACTCAGGGTGTCCACAATCAACAAGTGCAACTAAACACAAACTTTGACTGGGAACTCTGCCATGAAAAATTAGAACGATGTGTTACAGATGTGTTGTGACGAACTTTGTGCTTTTGGTGGTCTTTCGGTTCATCTTTGTTTATTGATGGTGCAACATGCCTCCCCAACATGTACTGTTTGATGTGACATTTCATTGATATCAACCTACATATACATAACACATGTTTTTATTTAAATGATAATGGAAATAAAATTATACACTAAAATCTCCATGGAAATATGAAAGCAATACATATTGTCGATTATGATACATGTATAATGTACTTTCTTTAGTGACCGTTATTTAATGTATAATCAGCGCGCTTTCGGCTCGTTTCAGTGCTTATAGTTGACGCTAGGTAGTCTATGGATCTAAATGTAAATTTTTATTATTTCTGGATTTGTTGTACTATCATGATTGACAATTAATAGTTTGGAAGTTCTCTCATAAAAAGGGAGGGGGGGGTATGCCTAGGTTTTTTTTGTATGGAAGAATTTTATTTGTGGTAAAAATAATGCAATTTATGAACAGTGTTACTAAAAATGTCTATTTATCTGAATCGACAACATACTCTCGTAAGCATACATCACGCAAAGGAACATCACGCAATTGTGCGAGCCAGATTGTCCGAAATAAAGAATGTAATTTGCGTGAAGTTCCATTTGCTTGAGGAGTAGCAAACAAATATCATACATCCGGTGTGGCAAAGCCAAACCGCCTGTTGGCAGGGCTCAGTGATGTGATAGGTGCTCAATATATTCCCTTTTCCTCGTGAAAAATATATGTACATGTCATAGAAGATTCACATAATATACCTTGCATTTTTTAATGATTCAATGAGATAAACAATGCATCATGGCTGAGTGAGAGTGACCGGCGGGTCCCACCAGTTTTTGGAATATTGGCCAGATGGAGGGCCCAACCACGAGAGGGATTTATTCTAACAAGAGCGATGGCCACCATCGTCCATAGGGGCAAGCTGTTGCACATAGGAAATTTTCAGTTTTACAAGCTTTCGAATAATAGCAGGTAGGCAGCTAAAAAAATGGAATAATACGTAGCAGGTAGGCAGGCAGCTGGCACGCACCTGCATGCATGGTGGACAGCACGACGGGCGTCAAATAATTGCACCCATTGCTCTATACCCCGATAATTCAACCCGGAGCCCGGGCTCACATGAGTCCGGTGAGCAGTAGCTCAATTTAAAATAGAAAGTTCAAAAAAATTCAATTTTTTTTGTGGTGCAAGATGTTTTTGTGCGTAAACTCCGTGCAAAATTTTATGAAGTTTGGACATTCGAGGAGCTCATAGCAAAGAAAACAAAATCAGGTGTGGACAGTGCGATTTTCAAAAGTTTCTCGGACATCCGAAAATTGTTTTTTTTTTTTTTGCCACGAGCCCCTCGAATGTCCAAACTTCACAAAATTTTGCACAGAGTTCACGTACAGAAACATCTTGCACCACAAAAGAAATTGAATTTTTTTAAACTTTCTTTCTATTTTAGATCGCGGTACTATTCATGCCCAGGCTCAGATCGGGCACCAAATCGCCGCTCTCTACCCTGATAATTCAACCCGGAATATCATTCCAAGATGAGAACATCGCCTCCGAACAGGGACGGAGCCAGGAATCTTAGTAAAGGAGGCCCAATAGAAGAGGTAAAATGTTGGAGGGTGCTGAACATCTAAATTTTGAGCATTTTGAGCTAATAATGAAGAGATGTTTATAGAAAAAATAAATTACCATGGAGAGGAAAAGAAACCACAAAAAAAGTTTACTCTCTTCACCTTTTTCATTTTTTTTTGAAGCGAGCATTCACCTTCTTCTTTCATTTGTGTATGTTTCTCGGCAACTCAGTCGGAGGTCGTCACAATAAGAAGAAATTGAAAAGAAGCAGCTTTGTGACGGACAAGACTGGGACTTTAATAAGATTACAAGCTTTAAAAAAAGCAAAACAAAAACAGAAAATTCAGATATTGTTTTAGGAAAAATGTTTTATGTTCATGTCGTTTTGTTCTGTGTCAATGGAACTTTCACGCAATTGTGAGAGCCAGATTTATCTTTCTTCTTATCAACTCAGAAAGAATTACTCTCATATCACAGGTCTTAACTAGGACTAAGAGTTCAAGTTTCAGACCTGATATTAGTGCTCATATTTTTCTGCATTTATTTTAGGCCTTCCGGTGTTATGTGTTCAATGAGGGAAGATGTTTCCGTCAACTATAAATGCGTCGGTGGCGATTTTGTTAATTTCAAGATCTCAGAGGTTCTTATAAATATAACATGTGTGTGCGTGAGTTCATAAGGATGAGGGTATTGCTGGTGTATGAGATGCAACTTTGGATTACTAGGGGAAAAAATGAACTAAAAGGACATGGCAATATCATAATCACGGAGACTATATCTAGTGGGAGACACGGTGGGACCCAACGAACAACATATTTTAACCTTTTTATAAAGCACCACAAGAAAATATCCACTTGCCAGGACGAAGAAAAAATATCCATTTTTCAAGAGGCCGCCAAGAGCAATCGGGCAACCACCTTCACCTTGGTTAATTAACAACGCCCCCGCTGACAGCTACTTAAGCCCTAATTAACAATCACAAACAACACCAAATCAAAGCTTCCCATACACAATATACATAGTGCGTGTAGCTATTAGGGTTCGAATTTGCATCTTCTTCTTTTTCTAGCTTAGCGAGTGGAGTGGCGCCTCTTCTCCGCCTATAAATGCCACCCCTGGGCGAAGCCTTGTGGAGAGAAATCTACCACCGCTCTCCCTCTTCCTCCCGGCCTGCACACGCACAAGCAGCGAGCCTTCCTCCTCCAGTCCTCATCTTTCTGCCATGAAGCCCCCTCACTTCACCGGGGAGGCCGCCGCCGGCGCCTCCTGGGCTCACGAGGTCAAGCAGGCCCTTCGTGACAAGCTCCGGTGGACACCCGCCGCGGGCACCACGGGCACCGGCGGCCACGGCGCCGCGAGGCCGCCGGCGGCCTCCTCGGCTGTGACCGCCGAGCCGGTGGCGCAGCCGGCCCACGGCGCCGACTGCCGGGGCTTGGCCGCCGCCGAGGACCCCATCAGGAGGGTCATGTTCTTGGCCCCCTGGGGCCACACATAAACGGAAAAAGCAAGTGCACGCGCGCACGGCCATGCCTTGGCCGGATCTGCAACTGCACCTCAACAAAAATATGGACTACTACGTACATATATATATGTGGCCGTATGGACCATGAACTGAACATGAACTCATCAAGGACCAATTAAAAACTGGGACTAGATCGGGAGAAGAAGAAGATGTGGTGCTTGAGTTATTTGTTCATTCATGTTTCTCTTGGGAGAGATGCATGCATGCATGCATGGGGAGATCTCGCCCTGACGGGTTCGTGCATAACGGCGTTGATGGGTTGTTGAAGCTGCGCAAGAGCTGCAGCTTTGTTGTAGCCATGAACCTGTTTTTCGTTTCTCTCCAGAAATTCTGTACCAAGAGCCTGTGAAAAGCTATGTGTGTATGAGACTATGAGCTAGTAAAAAGAACTGTTCCTCCTTTCCATGGCATGTCTCTTCGGTTGTTCCTTGCCCTGTTGGTTTCTTCTTTGCATCCAAAACCATGGTGTTAATTCCTGCAATATGCAGAGGAAGAACCAGCCATGGTTCTTAATTCTAGTATGTGCTGGTGTGGACTATGGGATGATCTTTCTTCCTTGTCTTGTCCTTTTGATCTGGAAAAGGTTGTTGGGAACCAGCCTGGATCCTGGAGTTCATCATGCTTTTCTTCAGGGTCCAGATCACAAGGGAGGGTACTCTTTGTCATATGCTTGTTGTGTGAGACCATGACATGAGCATCTTTTCCATGTCTCCTCGTCTGGAGAAGGTTGTTGAAACGTGCTCATCAAAGACTAATGATCTGAGAAGTTCATGGCCTTCTTTCTCTCTGATCATGGTATTTTAGAGGCAATAATTCACAAGTAAACAAATAAGAAAAAGGAAGGAGACTTTGAATTCGATTCCTGTAAGAAAACTAGTGGACTGAGAATCCTATTCCAGACAGGAAAGTGGAAAAAAAGCCTCCCACTTGCAAGGACAGGCCAAACCTGGGTGGGCCAATCGCCTCGATCGCTTTCCACGACACCGTATCTTATCTTCAGAAATCCACGGAGAAATTGGCACTGATATTTGCAACAACAAATTAAAAAAAAGAGAAACATATATAACCAAGGTGCATGATAGGCTTTGATTAAGACACCATATGTACATCGAGTTTGTTGTCTAGCTTGTGGCGACATCCCCCAGAAACTGGACTTGTAGGGGTCATGCTTTCCTTCCAGATGTCTCCTATGCTCCCTCACAAGGCAGAACCGGATCAGAGATCCTAGGTTGAGCACATATTTGTTACCCTCCTTCAACCCCTTCGTCGAAGGAGGGTAACGAAAAGGAAGAAAATCGACTGTGATTCGCTTCCGATGCTATGGGTTTTCACACACAAAGAAAGAACTCTGCTTTTATGGGTTTTGAGATGATACTAGCTAGTCAAACTTTTTACAGAGCAAGTTGAGTAAGTTTGAGAACATGTCACGGTCTCTTGATCATACAGTTGCCCACCAACTGCGCACTGAACTGGAAAAAGAGAGCAAAAAATCAAATGGCAGCGCAGCTACACTTATCTTGATTTCTTGACTGAAAACGATAGTTCAACTTCTACCCCTAGCTAGTGTTGGGGAACGTTGCAGAAAACAAAAATTTTCCTACTCGTTTCACCAAGATCATCTAGGAGTTCATCTAGCAACGAGTGATTAGATGCATCTACATACCTTTGTAGATCGCGAGCGGAAGCGTTCAAAAGAACGGTGATGATGTAGTCGTACTCGACGTGATCCAAATCACCGATGACCAGCGCCGAACGGACGGCACCTCCGCGTTCAACACACGTACGGAACAGCCACGTCTCCTCCTTCTTGATCCAGCAAGGGAGGGAGGAGAGGTTGAGGGAGATGGCACCAGCAGCAGCACGACGGCGTGGTGTTGATGGAGCTGCAGTACTCCGGCAGAGCTTCGCTAAGCACTATGGAGGTGGAGGAGGTGTTGGGGAGGGAGAAGGAGGCAACCAAAGGCCGAGGCGTTCAGGTATGAAGTCCCTCCTCTCCCCCACTATATATAGGGGTGCCAAGGGGGGGTGGCCGGCCCTAGGAGATCCAATCTCCTAGGGGGTGCGGCGGCCTAGGGGGGTTTCCCTCCCCCCCAAGGCACCTAGGAGGTGCCTTACCCTCCTAGGACTCTTCCCCCTTAAACCCTAGGCGCATGGGCCTATGTGGGGCTGGTGCCCTTGGCCCATTAGGCCAAGGCGCACCCCCTTACAGCCCATGTGGCCCCCCGGGACAGGTGGACCCACCCGGTGGACCCCCGGGACCCTTCCGGTGGTCCCGGTACAATACCGATAACCCCGAAACTTGTCCCGATGCCCGAAACAGGACTTCCCATATATAAATCTTTACCTCCGGACCATTCCGGAACTCCTCGTGACGTCCGGGATCTCATCCGGGACTCCGAACAACATTCGGGTTACTGCATATACATATCCCTACAACCCTAGCGTAACCGAACCTTAAGTGTGTAGACCCTACGGGTTCGGGAGACAAGCAGACATGACCGAGACGACTCTCCGGTCAATAACCAACAGCGGGATCTGGATACCCATGTTGGCTCCCACATGCTCCACGATGATCTCATCGGATGAACCACGATGTCGAGGATTCAATCAACCCCGTACACTATTCCCTTTGTCCATCGATATGTTACTTGCCCGAGATTCGATCGTCGGTATCCCAATACCTCGTTCAATCTCGTTACCGGCAAGTCACTTTACTCGTACCGTAATGCATGATCCCGTGACCAGACACTTGGTCACTCTGAGCTCATTATGATGATGCATTACCGAGTGGGCCCAGTGATACCTCTCCGTCATACGGAGTGACAAATCCCAGTCTTGATCCATGTCACCCAACAGACACTTTCGGAGATACCCGTAGTCTACCTTTATAGTCACCCAGTTACGTTGTGACGTTTGGCATACCCAAAGCACTCCTACGGTATCCGGGAGTTACACGATCTCATGGTCTAAGGAAAAGATACTTTGACATTGCAAAACTCTAGCAAACGAACTATACGATCTTGTGCTATGTTTAGGATTGGGTCTTGTCCATCACATCATTCTCCTAATGATGTGATCTCGTTATCAATGACATCCAGTGTCCATAGTCAGGAAATCATGACTATCTGTTGATCAACAAGCTAGTCAACTAGAGGCTCACTAGGGACATGTTGATGTCTGTTATTCACACATGTATTACGATTTCCAGATAACACAATTATAGCATGAATAAAGACAATTATCATGAACAAGGAAATATAATAATAATGCTTTTATTATTGCCTCTAGGGCGTATTTCCAACAGTCTCCCACTTGCACTAGAGTCAATAATCTAGTTACATTGCGATGAATCGAACACCCATGGAATTCTGGTGTTGATCATGTTTTGCTCTAGGGAGAGGTTTAGTCAACGGATCTGCTACATTCAGGTCTGTATGTACTTTACAAATCTCTATGTCTCCATCTTGAACATTTTCACGAATGGAGTTGAAGCGACGCTTGATGTGCCTTGTCTTCTTGTGAAACCTGGGCTCCTTGGCAAGTGCAATAGCTCCAGTGTTGTCACAGAAGAGCTTGATCGGCCCCGACGCATTGGGTATGACTCCTAGGTCGGTGATGAACTCCTTCACCCATATTGCTTCATGTGCTGCCTCCGAGGTTGCCATGTACTCCGCTTCACATGTAGATCCCGCCACGACGCTTTGCTTGCAACTGCACCAGCTCACTGCCCCACCATTCAAAATATACACGTATCCGGTTTGTGACTTAGAGTCATCCAGATCTGTGTCGAAGCTAGCGTCGACGTAACCCTTTACGACGAGCTCTTCGTCACCTCCATAAACAGGAAACATTTCCTTAGTCCTTTTCAGGTACTTTAGGATATTCTTGACCGCTGTCCAGTGTTCCTTGCCGGGATTACTTTGGTACCTTCCTACCAAACTTACGGCAAGGTTTACATCAGGTCTGGTACACAGCATGGCATACATAATAAAACCTATGGCTGAGGCATAGGGGATGACGCTCATCTCTTCTATATCTTCTGCCGTGGTCGGACATTGAGCTGAGCTCAATTTCATACCTTGCAACACAGGCAAGAACCCCTTCTTGGATTGATCCATATTGAACTTCTTCAATATCTTATCAAGGTATGTGCTTTGTGAAAGACCTATGAGGCGTCTTGATCTATCTCTATAGATTTTGATGCCTAATATATAAGCAGCTTCTCCAAGGTCCTTCATTGAAAAACTTTTATTCAAGTAGGCCTTGATGCTGTCCAAGAGTTCTATATCATTTCCCATCAAAAGTATGTCATCTACATATAATATGAGAAATGCTACAGAGCTCCCACTCACTTTCTTGTAAACGCAGGCTTCTCCATAAGTCTGTGTAAACCCAAACGCTTTGATCATCTCATCAAAGCGAATGTTCCAACTCCGAGATGCTTGCACCAGCCCATAAATCGAGCGTTGGAGCTTGCACACTTTGTCAGCATTCTTAGGATCGACAAAACCTTCCGGCTGCATCATATACAATTCTTCCTTAAGGAAACCATTAAGGAATGCCGTTTTGACGTCCATTTGCCATATTTCGTAATCATAGAATGCGGCAATTGCTAACATGATTCGGACGGACTTCAGCTTCGCTACCGGTGAGAAAGTCTCATCGTAGTCAACCCCTTGAACTTGTCGATAACCCTTAGCGACAAGCCGAGCTTTATAGATGGTCACATTACCATCCGCGTCTGTCTTCCTCTTAAAGATCCATTTATTTTCTATGGCTCGCCGCTCAACGGGCAAGTCAGTCAAAGTCCATACTTTGTTTTCATACATGGATCCTATCTCGGATTTCATGGCTTCCAGCCATTTGTCGGAATCTGGTCCCGCCATCGCTTCCTCATAGTTCGAAGGTTCACCGTTGTCTAACAACATGATTTCCAAGACAGGGTTGCCGTACCACTCTGGTGCGGAACGTGTCCTTGTGGACCTTCGGATTTCAGTAGGGGCTTGATCAGAAGTATCTTGATCATTAACTTCCTCTCTAGTCGGTGCAGGCACCTCAGGAACATTTTCTTGAGTTGCGCCATTTTCCGGTTCAAGAGGTAATACTTCATCAAGCTCTACTTTCCTCCCACTTACTTCTTTCGAGAGAAACTCTTTCTCCAGAAAGGACCCATTCTTGGCAACAAAGATCTTGCCTTCGGATCTGAGGTAGAAGGTGTACCCAATAGTTTCTTTTGGGTACCCTATGAAGACGCATTTTTCCGATTTGGGTTCGAGCTTTTCAGGTTGAAGTTTCTTGACATAAGCACCGCATCCCCAAACTTTTAGAAACGACAGCTTAGGTTTCTTCCCAAACCATAATTCATACGGTGTCGTCTCAACGGATTTCGACGGAGCCCTATTTAAAGTGAATGCGGCAGTCTCTAAAGCATAGCCCCAAAAAGAAAGCGGTAAATCGGTAAGAGCCATCATAGATCGCACCATATCTAACAGAGTGCGATTACGACGTTCGGACACACCATTACGCTGAGGTGTTCCAGGCGGCGTGAGTTGTGAAACTATTCCACATTTTCTTAAGTGTGCCCCAAACTCGTGACTCAAGTATTCTCCTCCACGATCTGATCGTAGAAACTTGATTTTCCTGTCACGTTGATTTTCAACCTCACTCTGAAATTCCTTGAACTTTTCAAAGGTTTCAGACTTGTGTTTCATTAAGTAGATATACCCATACCTACTTAAATCATCAGTGAGGGTGAGAACATAACGATAGCCACCGCGAGCCTCAATACTCATCGGACCGCACACATCAGTATGTATGATTTCCAATAAGTCGGTTGCTCGCTCCATTGTTCCTGAGAACGGAGTCTTGGTCATTTTACCCATAAGGCATGGTTCGCACGTGTCAAATGATTCATAATCAAGAGACTCTAAAAGTCCATCAGCATGGAGCTTCTTCATGCGTTTAACACCTATGTGACCAAGGCGGCAGTGCCACAAGTATGTGGGACTATCATTATCAACCTTACTTCTTTTGGTACTCACATTATGAATATGTGTAGCATCACGTTCGAGATTCATAAGGAATAAACCATTCACCATAGGAGCATGACCATAAAACATATCTCTCATAAAAATGGAACAACCATTATTCTCAGATTTAAAAGAGTAGCCATCTCGAATTAAACGAGATCCCGATACAATGTTCATGCTCAAAGCTGGCACTAAATAACAATTATTAAGGTTTAAAACTAATCCCGAAGGGAGATGCAGAGGTAGCGTGCCGACGGCGATCACATTGACCTTGGAACCATTCCCGACGCGCATCGTCACCTCGTCCTTTGCCAGTTTCCGCTTATTCCGCAGCCCCTGCTTTGAGTTACAAATGTGAGCAACTGCACCGGTATCAAATACCCAGGAGCTACTACGGGCACTAGTAAGGTACACATCAATTACATGTATATCACATATACCTTTTGTTTTGCCGGCCTTCTTATCCGCTAAGTACTTAGGGCAGTTCCGCTTCCAGTGACCGCTTCCCTTGCAATAAAAGCACTCAGTCTCGGGCTTGGGTCCATTCTTTGGCTTCTTCCCAGCAGCTTGCTTGCCGGGCGCGGCAACCTCCTTGCCGTCCTTCTTGAAGTTCTTTTTACCCTTGCCTTTCTTGAACTTAGTGGTTTTATTGACCATCAACACTTGATGTTCCTTTCTGACTTCTACCTCTGCTGATTTCAGCATAGCAAATACTTCAGGAATGGTCTTTTCCATCCCCTGCATATTGAAGTTCATCACAAAGCTCTTGTAGCTTGGTGGAAGCGACTGGAGGATTCTGTCAATGACCGCATCATCCGGGAGATTAACTCCCAGCTGAGTCAAGCGGTTATGCAACCCAGACATAGTGAGTATGTGCTCACTGACAGAACTGTTTTCCTCCATCTTACAGCTAAAGAATTTGTCGGAGACTTCATATCTCTCGACCCGGGCATGAGCTTGGAAAACCATTTTCAGCTCTTCGAACATCTCATATGCTCCATGTCTCTCAAAACGCTTTTGGAGCCCCGGCTCTAGGCTGTAAAGCATGCCGCACTGAACGAGGGAGTAGTCATCGAAACGTGCCTGCCAAGCGTTCATAACGTCTTGTTCCGCAGGGAGAACGGGTGCGTCACCAAGCGGTGCTTGTAGGACATAATCTTTCTTGGCAGCTATGAGGATGATCCTCAGGTTCCGGACCCAGTCCGTATAGTTGCTGCCATCGTCTTTCAGCTTAGTTTTCTCTAGGAACGCGTTGAAGTTGAGGACTACGTTGGCCATTTGATCTACAAGACATATTGCAAAGATTTTAGACTAAGTTCATGATAATTAAGTTCAACTAATCAAATTATTAGTGAACTCCCACTTAGATTAGACATCCCTCTGGTCATCTAAGTATTACATGATCCGAGTTAAACTAGACCGTGTCCGATCATCACGTGAGACGGACTAGTCAACATCGGTGAACATCTTCATGTTGATCGTATCTTCTATACGACTCATGCTCGACCTTTCGGTCTTCTGTGTTCCGAGGCCATGTCTGTACATGCTAGGCTCGTCAAGTCAACCTAAGTGTTTGCATGTGTAAATCTGTCTTACACCCGTTGTATGTGAACGTCTGAATAAAACACCCGATCATCACGTGGTGTTTTGAAACAGCGAACTGTCGCAACGGTGCACAGTTAGGGGGAACACTTCTTGAAATTATTGTGAGGGATCATCTTATTTACTACCGTCGTTCTAAGTAAACAAGATGCAAAACATGATAAACATCACATGCAATCAAATAATAAACGTGACATGATATGGCCAATATCACATAGCTCCTTTGATCTCCATCTTGGGGCTCCATGATCATCTTGTCACCGGCTTGACACCATGATCTCCATCATCGTGTCTCCATGAAATTGCTCGCCAACTATTACTTCTACTACTATGGCTAACGCGTTTAGCAATAAAGTAAAGTAATTTACATGGCGTTTCTTGATGACACGCAGGTCATATAAAAGAATAAAGACAACTCCTATGGCTCCTGCCGGTTGTCATACTCATCGACATGCAAGTCGTGAATCCTATTACAATAGCATGAACATCTCATACATCACATATAGATCATTCATCATTCATCACAACTTTGGCCATATCATATCACAAACCACTTGCTGCAAAAACAAGTTAGACGTCCTCTAATTGTTGTTGCAAGTTTTACGTGGCTGAATTAGGGTTCTAGCAAGAACGTTTTCTTACCTACGTTAAAGCCACAACGTGATTTGTCAACTTCTATTTACCCTTCATAAGGACCCTGTTCATCGATTCCGCTCCAACTAAAGTAGGAGAGACAGACACCCGCCAGCCACCTTATGCAACTAGTGCATGTTAGTCGGTGGAACCGGTCTCACGTAAGCGTACATGTAAGGTTGGTCCGGGCCGCTTCATCCCACAATACCGCTGAAGCAAGAAAGGACTAGTAACGGCAAGAAAGTTGACAAATCTACGCCCACAACAAATTATGTTCTACTCGCGCAAGAAGAACTACGCATAGACCTAGCTCATGATGCCACTGTTGGGGAACGTTGCAGAAAACAAAAATTTTCCTACTCGTTTCACCAAGATCATCTAGGAGTTCAGCTAGCAACGAGTGATTAGATGCATCTACATACCTTTGTAGATCGCGAGCGGAAGCGTTCAAAAGAACGGTGATGATGTAGTCGTACTCGACGTGATCCAAATCACCGATGACCAGCGCCGAACGGACGGCACCTCCGCGTTCAACACACGTACGGAACAGCCACGTCTCCTCCTTCTTGATCCAGCAAGGGAGGGAGGAGAGGTTGAGGGAGATGGCACCAGCAGCAGCACGACGGCGTGGTGTTGATGGAGCTGCAGTACTCCGGCAGAGCTTCGCTAAGCACTATGGAGGTGGAGGAGGTGTTGGGGAGGGAGAAGGAGGCAACCAAAGGCCGAGGCGTTCAGGTATGAAGTCCCTCCTCTCCCCCACTATATATAGGGGTGCCAAGGGGGGGTGGCCGGCCCTAGGAGATCCAATCTCCTAGGGGGTGCGGCGGCCTAGGGGGGTTTCCCTTCCCCCCAAGGCACCTAGGAGGTGCCTTACCCTCCTAGGACTCTTCCCCCCTTAAACCCTAGGCGCATGGGCCTATGTGGGGCTGGTGCCCTTGGCCCATTAGGCCAAGGCGCACCCCCTTACAGCCCATGTGGCCCCCCGGGACAGGTGGACCCACCCGGTGGACCCCCGGGACCCTTCCGGTGGTCCCGGTACAATACCGATAACCCCGAAACTTGTCCCGATGCCCGAAACAGGGCTTCCCATATATAAATCTTTACCTCCGGACCATTCCGGAACTCCTCGTGACGTCCGGGATCTCATCCGGGACTCCGAACAACATTCGGGTTACTGCATATACATATCCCTACAACCCTAGCGTAACCGAACCTTAAGTGTGTAGACCCTACGGGTTCGGGAGACAAGCAGACATGACCGAGACGACTCTCCGGTCAATAACCAACAGCGGGATCTGGATACCCATGTTGGCTCCCACATGCTCCACGATGATCTCATCGGATGAACCACGATGTCGAGGATTCAATCAACCCCGTACACTATTCCCTTTGTCCATCGATATGTTACTTGCCCGAGATTCGATCGTCGGTATCCCAATACCTCGTTCAATCTCGTTACCGGCAAGTCACTTTACTCGTACCGTGATGCATGATCCCGTGACCAGACACTTGGTCACTCTGAGCTCATTATGATGATGCATTACCGAGTGGGCCCAGTGATACCTCTCCGTCATACGGAGTGACAAATCCCAGTCTTGATCCATGTCACCCAACAGACACTTTCGGAGATACCCGTAGTCTACCTTTATAGTCACCCAGTTACGTTGTGACGTTTGGCATATCCAAAGCACTCCTACGGTATCCGGGAGTTACACGATCTCATGGTCTAAGGAAAAGATACTTTGACATTGCAAAACTCTAGCAAACGAACTATACGATCTTGTGCTATGTTTAGGATTGGGTCTTGTCCATCACATCATTCTCCTAATGATGTGATCTCGTTATCAATGACATCCAGTGTCCATAGTCAGGAAATCATGACTATCTGTTGATCAACGAGCTAGTCAACTAGAGGCTCACTAGGGACATGTTGATGTCTGTTATTCACACATGTATTACGATTTCCAGATAACACAATTATAGCATGAATAAAGACAATTATCATGAACAAAGAAATATAATAATAATGCTTTTATTATTGCCTCTAGGGCATATTTCCAACAGCTAGTTCCAAGAGCCCAAAATTTTAGTGTACCTTCTCTGTCGCCTATCCCCTTTCCTTTCTTTTTTCAGGACACTATCACCTATCCAGTCCCAAGTTAAGCTGAAATGATATGCTAGAAAACTTCTGAACAATGTTGCAACTTCTTAAAACAGCGGTAATGTTTATGGATCCTCTTGCGCGTACGTAGATTATCAGTCATCCTAGGAACCAGAGAACTATCCAGCTGTGTAGCCTGCAAACATCAAGCCACGCCTTCCTAGCACGAACACATTGCATCAAAATATGGTCAGTGGTGTCCTCCTCTTGGTCGCACAGGAAGCATGAACAAGGATGGATGTTCCTGCAGCCCTCTTCTCAGCCGACAATCAGAGGTCCATAGACGATAGTGAAGTGCAAGCCAAGTAATTTTTTTACAGTTTATAAGAGGCGCCCAAGATTTCCAAATAGCCTTGGCACAAGCAAATTTGAATATTTGATGGCCCCCTCGTTGAGCATCTGGTAAGCAAGCAGAGGCGAATGAATAGGCAAGTAGCAGTGCTGCTCCACTTCCAGAGCGCCACATCCTTCATCCTAGGAATCGCCTGAATCCCATAACTGAATGAAGTGCACAAAGCCCTTGGTAGGGAGCTCATTTGGCACATCCAGAAATGCGAATGTGCCGCCTCCCTAACCGGACTCCTGTACTAGCATTGACCTGAGCCGTGACGATTGGAGCAATATCGTCGGCGCATGTCCTATTGATCCGGCGATCATTTCAGAAGAGGACATTGTCGCCAGAACCCAACTTCCAATGAACCAAACTGCAGAAAAAGGCCTCCACCTTCAGATCCGAGGGCATGGGCAATCCACCCTTGCCAAGGTCTAGCAGCCAGATCTATGCGCTTCAGCCAAGCCCATTGCAGTTGGAATGCCAGACTCTGCAAGTTCAAGTCGATTACTCCCAAGCCACCAAGACACTTTGCCCTGCAGAATTTCTGCCGAGCCACCGGACATTTCCCACCATGAATATCGTCAGAACCAGCCCAGAAAAGCGCCCTGCAGCCCTCATCCACACGCTCAAGAACTCAAGGTCAAGAGGATGATCACTATCCAGGGGGTCCGTGTCCAAGAACTCAAGATCAAGAGGATGATCATTTTAGTAGCCAAAAACAAACAGGAACAGCCACGAAAAAATGCGCTCGAGATCATCGTCAGACTACAATCATATAATTCAACCAATACAAGGTCCGCACCACGCGCTGTTACCTGCTACTCCTATCAAACCTATGTTATAATGCAGGTCTGCTACAATGGCAGGGTCTGAGATTGCAACTCTACACGCAACCAGCACGAAATCGCGGTAGCCGATTCCAACATCAGCGGAGAGCGAGCTTCTCCTACAAACTGCAACAAAGGACATATTTGACATATTAACATCTATAAGGATAGATCAGAACCGTATACAAGAGAATTTTAATTGGTATTACTACAGAACTGCTGATCAAGTGAGTCTAAGGGGACCGACCGAGGCAAGACAGGCAGAACTTTTGCATGGTCCATCGGGTCTAAGACAACCTGCTCCTACGAATCAAGAAACACTATCCCGGCAGTTTTTACTTTCTACGCGCGCATCCAATATGTCAATTGGTTAGTTTGGGCGTTTGGCCACTGATGAGAATTCTCAAAGTTCGTACATAAACTGCAGTTCCCCGTGTATTTTCACGGCTAGCATAAGTAAGCAACAAAATAAGGTTGCAGTTTCACTTGTCAAGCTCGAAATCTCAAACCAATAGGGAAATGGGAGAAACGACCAGTGTGTTTTGTCAGAACATCTAGCTCCAGTGCAGGACACACAGTCATGTTTGGCCATAACTCATAAGCAAGTGGGCTTGTGTTTTTTTTATTCGCGAACTGAGCTTGACCAATTATGAAATCAATGCCTCAGCAAAAGATAAAGAAATATTTAATTCAAGTACACTTCAACCTAGGCAAACGATGGAAAGAAATTTAACCTATAGGAAACAATTAATGGTAAGAACAAAGTACCTGCTCCGATCAAACATTGTATTGGAAGCACACATCTTTATTACTCTTCATCATCAGAGTCATCGGAAGTTTGGTTGCTTTCATAGTCTGGGTTTGCTCTAAAAATGTAGACCTGCATCATTTACATAACTAATGAGGTTGCACGATATGCACTTGGCAGTGAGATAAAACAGCCTCCTGACGATTAGGCATTAAAAGAATCCCTTCCACTATCTAAAAAGATATGACTCTGGACAATTGAAGGCCTATGAATGAAATAAAATTCCTAGAGGCCCTTTCAGATCTGGTTGGAATGAAGGTATATACTGTAGGGATGCTGAGCAATAACATTGTTGCCTGCAAACTCTGTGTAGAATTAATTGGCAGTCCAAACAAGCCTAATTTCTCGTATATGAATAAGTAGACACAGCTCGCTAGTTTCAAACTTTCAATTATGGATATGGCATATAACCCACTTTATAATTTAAGCTAAGACATACCAATGACTCTAGTATGTAGTCTAGTTATTCAGTAGACATACCAGGTTTTTCTCATGTATATAAACTTGAAACCAATGTTTCAACAGACAAACGCATTATTGAGTATGACACCACCAAGCAACTTTCAGGAATGTTTTAGAATCATAAGGCCACATTTGGAACACAGCGGTTCCGCAAAATTTTTGCTAGAAAACAAGTTATAAACGCACTCGTACTGAATGTGGAGTTCCTTAAAGTAAAAAGTCGGGCGTTTTTATCCGTGCAATGGAGGAGATGCTGAATCTCACCTTGAACTTTACCCTCTCCGTCATGTGGAAAACCAAGCAATCGCCATCGGCAAGGTCATGGTCAGCAGCAAACCGTCTCCACCCCTTGTCGAGGTAGTAGTGACAGTGTTTGCCCTTTCTGTGGGCATTGTACATCATGTGGAACTCGTCATCCGCCTCGTCCACCAAGACGGCTGCCTCATCGTGCGCCGGGAGATACTCGATGAAGTGCTTGGGGATTTGCTGTCATGATGCATATAACCCACCAAATCAACATCCAATCCGATCCAAGAACCACATTGCCTCACATCACATCCATCAGGATGCGGTGGGACATGGGCCTGACGAAGGCGGGGCAGCGGATGCGGTGGATCCGGCGCTTGAGCTCCTCGGCCTTGGCGACGGCGCCGGCCCTCTCCTCGGCGGTCGGCGTTTTCGAAGCGGCATACGCCTCGTACACTCCACGGTAGTCGCGCTGAAGTGCGCCCTCGAGGTAGTTGGGCTGCTCCGGGAGGCCGGCGACGCGGCCGGACCGCCGGAGATCGCCGGGCTCCGGGGCCTTGCGCTTCTGCGACACCGGACGAGCGGACCAGTGATATATACGGGCACGGGCGAAAAGGAAACGGAAGACCGACCGGAGGCAAGGAAGAAGAAGGGAGAGGATCTGACGGACCGGCCTGGGCTTGGGGTTGGGCTTGGGCCTGGCGGCGGCCTCGCGGACGGCGGCGGAGAGGTGGTGCAGGCGGAGCTCCTCCAGCTTCCGGCGGTTCTCCTCAATCTGCCTCCGGCGCTGCTCCTCGTACGAGTTCGATTCCGCCATTTCCCCTTCTCGATTCTTCTTCTTCTTCTTCTTGGGTGTTTTCCAGCCGCCGTATTGTCTGCTCTTGCTCTGTTTGGGAGGAGAAGTGGACTGAGGAGGGAGAGAATGGGGAAAAGTGACGTGGCCCTAGACTCGTCTCTTCTTGACTTCTTGTTGACCGTGCGACCACACCTTTGCTTTTTACCCCTCCAAATTACTACTCTCTCCTATAGCTGGCCAAACGGGCCGGCCCGGCCTGGCATGGCACGGCCCATCTTAATCGTGCCTGGCACGGCCCGGCCTGCCATGGCACGATTATTAGTCGGGCCGTGCTGTGCCGGCCCGCGTTCTGCCCCCTTCGGCCCAAGCACGGCCCAGGAGCCAAACGGGCCGGCTCGATGGCACGCCAGGCACGCTGGCCCACTAGCCTGATGGCCTGCTAGGTAGTTTCTTGGGCTGATTTTGGCCCGTTGGGCTGTTTTTTATGTGTTATATATATAAAAACATCTGGATAAAAAAAGATAAATGGGTCGTGTCGTGCCGGCCCGCGTGCCCAGCCTTCAGGCCCAGGCATGGCCCAAGGCAGGCCGCGTGCCTGGCACGACCCGATTAGAGCGTGTCGGGCCTGGCCCATCACGCGCTTGCGGGTCGGCATGCCAGACCCGGCCCATTTGGCCAGCTATACTCTCTCCATCCTAAAATACAAGGCATCGATTGACTTTTCTGATCTTCGTCACACAATTTTGACTATGACTTTATGTATTATATATCTACAAAATTAGTATATAAACATATGAAATAAAATTGTTTTAAAAAACAAATACGATAATGCCATTTATACATGTTTAGTCCACGATGATACTTGGTTCACGACCGTTGGACGATACTTTATCCTGTGGATGTGTTCCACTTCTTCATACACATGCGCGGATGGATCGACTGGATCGTGCAACAATCGGTTGCACAGTGACGAGTGTGTAGCGGCGCTCCATAAAAAATGATGGAGTACCCACCTTCCCAATGAAGCCTTCTTTTAGCGGGTTGCGCACATCCAATCTGCGCACTGGATGTGTTTTTTAAGACGTCCATGGTGGCTGGACTGTGGGCACGCACGGGCCACATTTCTGCAATGTTTTGCTCAACCATGCATACGTGTGTCGGACGGCTTGATGTGTTTGTTGAGAAACGTAGTAATTTCAAAAAATTCCTACGCACACGCAAGATCATGGTGATGCATAGCAACGAGAGGGGAGAGTGTGATCTACGTACCCTTGTAGATCGACAACGAAAGCGTTTGGTTGATGTAGTCGTACGTCTCCACGGCCCGACTGATCAAGCACCGAAACTACGGCACCTCCGAGTTCTAGCACACGTTCAGCTTGATGACGATCCCCGGACTCCGATCCAACAAAGTGTCGGGGAAGAGTTCCGTCAACACGACGGCGTGGTGACTATCTTGATGTACTATTGTCGCAGGGCTTCGCCTAAGCACCGCTACAATATTATCGAGGACTATGGTGGCAGGGGGGCGCCGCACACGGCTAAGAATATGATCACGTGGATCAACTTGTGTTCCTCTGGGGTGCCCCTGCCTCCGTATATAAAGGCTCAAGGGGGGGGGGGGTGCGGCCGGCCTAGGAGAGGCGCGCCAGGAGGAGTCCTACTCCCTCCGGGAGTAGGACTCCCCCCCCCCCAATCCTAGTTGGAATAGGATTCGCGAGGTGGAAAAGAGAGAGAGAAGGAGGGGGGCGCCGGCCCCCTCTCTCCTTGTCCTATTCGGACTAGGGGGAGGGGCGCGCGGCCCAGCCCTGGCTGCCTCTCCTCTTCTTCCACTAAGGCCCACTAAGGCCCATATAGCTCCCGGGGGGTTCCGGTAACCTCCCGGTACTCCGGTAAAATCCCGATTTCACCCGGAACACTTCCGATATCCAAACATAGGCTTCCAATATATCAATCTTTATGTCTCGACCATTTCGAGACTCCTCGTCAAGTCCGTGATCACATCCGGGACTCCAAACAACCTTCGGTACATCAAAACGTATAAACTCATAATATAACTATCATCGAAACCTTAAGCGTGCGGACCCTACGGGTTCGAGAACAATGTAGACATGACCGAGACATGTCTCCGGTCAATAACCAATAGCGGGATCTAGATGCCCATATTGGCTCCTACATATTCTACGAAGATCTTTATCGGTCAGACCGCATAACAACATACGTTGTTCCCTTTGTCATCGGTATGTTACTTGCCCGAGATTCGATCGTCGGTATCCAATACCTAGTTCGATCTCGTTACCGACAAGTCTCTTTACTCGTTCTGTAATACATCATCCCGCAACTAACTCATTAGTTGCAATGCTTTCAAGGCTTAAGTGATGTGCATTACCGAGAGGGCCCAGAGATACCTCTCCGACATTCGGAGTGACAAATCCTAATCTCGAAATATGCCAACCCAACATGTACCTTTGAAGACACCTGTAGAGCTCCTTTATAATCACCCAGTTACGTTGTGACGTTTGGTAGCACACAAAGTGTTCCTCCGGCACACGGGAGTTACATAATCTCATAGTCATAGGAACATGTATAAGTCATGAAGAAAGCAATAGCAACATACTAAACGATCGGGTGCTAAGCTAATGGAATGTGTCATGTCAATCAGATCATTCAACCAATGATGTGATCCCGTTAATCAAATAACAACTCTTTGTCCATGGTTAGGAAACATAACCATCTTTGATTAACGAGCTAGTCAAGTAGAGGCATACTAGTGACACTCTGTTTGTCTATGTATTCACACATGTATTATGTTTCCGGTTAATACAATTCTAGCATGAATAATAAACTTTTATCATGATATAAGGAAATAAATAATAACTTTATTATTGCCTCTAGGGCATATTTCCTTCAGTGTTGGCCTCACGCGTTCGAAAGGCACCTGTCAGGACTCTCTGCCCATCCGGGCATGAGGAGCTAGCAGGGCATTCATAACCCACAAGTTTATAGAAACTATCATAATCTTTTCGATAAGGGACAACTCTTTTGGCCGATTCTCACATAATCTTGAGAATCAGACCTTTCCATATATTTTTCAGAATCTTGAACTAGCTAGGTTTGTCAAAAAAAAAGGTGGGCACAAGATTCTAGGAGAATCCGGGGAGGTCCAAGTCTCAAGATTCTAAGAGAACGGGCCAAAAAAATTGGGCCTAAAGTAAGAGTGTCGAACTCAATAAGAAGTAAAAAGAATTGGTTGATGAAAACTAATAAAAATCACTTTAAAAATTGCAAAAGATTATTGATGGTTTGTTTGATCACAAGACAAATTGCAAAAACATTAATAGTAACAAAAATATAATGGTGCAACAACTGTTAAGTCATTAATTATGCTAAGGACAAGCCCGTGGTTATACTTATAGGGATCAAATCACTCTTGTGGACAGATGGGAGTTTTACCAAATTACTTTCAGCAAGTTGCATTGACTTACCGTTCATTGCTTTGATAGTTTACGGTGGAACCTATTATAATTTGATGTTCTTACTTGAACAAACAACATACTTACGATTATCTCTCTATACAAAGATTCAA
The DNA here is from genome assembly GCF_018294505.1 of Triticum aestivum. NCBI lineage: Eukaryota > Viridiplantae > Streptophyta > Magnoliopsida > Poales > Poaceae > Triticum > Triticum aestivum. Next base: position 630,382,309 of record NC_057803.1, read on the forward strand.
AAAAATAAGAGAATAATTAAGATAACATTTAACCATAACAATAAACTTTGGGATTCCAATAGCCCCTCGTGCAACAGTTCATAAACTTAGGGTTCGTAATCTCTGTCACTCCAACAATCCACCATGAACAAAATAATCATACAATGCTCTCCTCTAGGCTCATGAAGGTAAAGTGATATGGAGTCGACATTCGCACATCACCACTAGTGAAATACATTACAACGTAATATCAAAACATGGAACTAGATTCATTTTCACAATATTAATAGCGATGAGGTTTATCCCATGTCCTTAAGAACGTAACGAGCTACTCACAACACATCATATAGATCATGATCAGCGGAGAACAATCTGAACATATGAATCTTTCACAAATAAAACTTCTAAGCATCAACTACAAGGAGTAATCAACACCGGAAACTATACTCAACAGAGAATGTGATGTAATAGTTCATTGATCGGAAAGCTAGGGTTGAGGGAGTTGATGGAGATGACGGTGCTCATGAAGATGTTGATGGAGATGATGATCGGTGTGTTGGTGATGACGATGTCTTAGAATTCCGCTCCCAGAGGGATGGATCTCCGACGGAATCGATTTGCTAGAGGGCAAAAGTCTTCCGCCTCGGTTCCACCTTGATATGGCAGCAGAAAAATCCCATAAAACCCCTAGTGTTTTTAGGTCGGGAGAAAAATATAGACCAAAGGGTTGTTGGGGAACGTAGTAATTTCAAAAAAATTCCTACGCACACGCAAGATCATGGTGATGCATAGCAACGAGAGGGGAGAGTGTGATCTACGTACCCTTATAGACCGACAACGGAAGCGTTTGGTTGATGTAGTCGTACGTCTCCACGGCCCGACCGATCAAGCACCGAAACTACGGCACCTCCGAGTTCTAGCACACGTTCAGCTCGATGACGATCCCCGGACTCCGATCCAGCAAAGTGTCGGGGAAGACATCAGCACGACGGCGTGGTGACGATCTTGATGTACTACTGTCGCAGGGCTTCGCCTAAGCACCGCTACAATTATCGAGGACTATGGTGGAAGGGGGCGCCGCACACGGCTAAGAATATGATCATGTGGATCAACTTGTGTGTCTCTGGGGTGCCCCTGCCTCCGTATATAAAGGCTCAAAGGGGGGGGTGCGGCCGGCCAGGAGAGGCGCGCCAGGAGGAGTCCTACTCCCTCTGGGAGTAGGACTCCCCCCCTTTCCTAGTTGGAATAGGATTCGCGGAGGGGGGAGAAGAGGAAGGGGGGCCGGCCCCCTCTCCTTGTCCTATTCGGTCCAAGGGAGGGGAGGGGCGCGCGACCCATCTTTGGCTACCTCTCCTCTCTTCCACTAAGGCCCACTAAGGCCCATATAGCTCCCGAGGGGTTCCGGTAACCTCCCGGTACTCCGGTAAAATCCCGATTTCACCCGGAACACTTCCGATATCCAAACATAGGCTTCCAATATATCAATCTTTATGTCTAGACCATTTCGAGACTCCTCGTCATGTCCGTGATCTCATCTGGGACTCCGAACAACCTTCGGTACATCAAAACGTATAAACTCATAACATAACTGTCATCGAAACCTTAAGCGTGCGGACCCTACGGGTTCGAGAACAATGTAGACATGACCGAGACACATCTCCGGTCAATAACCAATAGCGGGACCTGGATGCCCATATTGGTTCCTACATATTCTACGAAGATCTTTTATCGGTCAGACCGCATAACAACATACGTTGTTCCCTTTGTCATCGGTATGTTACTTGCCCGAGATTCGATCATCGGTATCCAATACCTAGTTCAATCTCGTTACCGACAAGTCTCTTTACTCGTTTCGTAATACATCATCCCGCAACTAACTCATTAATTGCAATGCTTGCAAGGCTTAAGTGATGTGCATTACCGAGAGGGCCCTGAGATACCTCTCCGACGATCGGAGTGATAAATCCTAATCTCGAAATACGTCAACCCAACATGTACCTTTGGAGACACCTGTAGAGCACCTTTATAATCACCCAGTTACGTTGTGACATTTGGTAGCACACAAAGTGTTCCTTCGGCACACGGGAGTTACATAATCTCATAGTCATAGGAACATGTATAAGTCATGAAGAAAGCAATAGCAACATACTAAACGATCGGGTGCTAAGCTAATGGAATGGGTCATGTCAATCAGATCATTCAACTAATGATGTGATCTCGTTAATCAAATGACAACTCTTTGTCCATGGTTAGGAAACATAACCATCTTTGATTAACGAGCTAGTCAAGTAGAGGCATACTAGTGACACTCTGTTTGTCTATGTATTCACACATGTATTATGTTTCCGGTTAATACAATTCTAGCATGAATAATAAACTTTTATCATGATATAAGGAAATAAATAATAACTTTATTATTGCCTCTAGGGCATATTTCCTTCAGTCTCCCACTTGCACTAGAGTCAATAATCTAGATTACACAGTAATGATTCTAACACCCATGGAGCTTTGGTGCTGATCATGTTTTGCCCGTGGAAGAGGCTTAGTCAACGGGTCTGCTACATTCAGCTCCGTATGTATCTTGCAAATCTCTATGTCTCCCACCTGGACTAGATCCCGGATGGAATTGAAGCGTCTTTTGATGTGCTTGGTTCTTTTGTGAAACCTGGATTCCTTCGCCAAGGCAATTGCACTAGTATTGTCACAAAAGATTTTCATTGGACCCGATGCACTAGGTATGACACCTAGATCGGATATGAACTCCTTCATCCAGACTCCTTCGTTTGCTACTTCCGAAGCAGCTCTGTACTCCGCTTCACATGTAGATCCCGCCACGATGCTTTGTTTAGAACTGCACCAACTGACAGCTCCACCGTTTAATGTAAACACGTATCCGGTTTGCGATTTAGAATCATCCGGATCAGTGTCAAAGCTTGCATCAACGTAACTGTTTACGATGAGCTCTTTGTCACCTCCATATACGAGAAACATATCCTTAGTCCTTTTCAAGTACTTCAGGATGTTCTTGACCGCTGTCCAGTGATCCACTCCTGGATTACTTTGATACCTCCCTGCTAAACTTATAGCAAGGCACACATCAGGTCTGGTACACATCATTGCATACATGGTAGAGCCTATGGCTGAAGCATAGGGAACATCTTTCATTTTCTCTCTATCTTCTGCAGTGGTCGGGCATTGAGTCTGACTCAACTTCACACCTTGTAACACAAGCAAGAACCCTTTCTTTGCTTGATCCATTTTGAACTTCTTCAAAATCTTGTCAAGGTATGTGCTTTGTGAAAGTCCAATTAAGCGTCTTGATCTATCTCTATATATCTTAATGCCTAATATGTAAGCAGCTTCACCGAGGTCTTTCATTGGAAAACTCTTATTCAAGTATCCCTTTATGCTATCCAGAAATTCTATATTATTTCCAATCAGTAATATGTCATCCACATATAATATCAGAAATGCTACAGAGCTCCCACTCACTTTCTTATAAATACAGGCTTCTCCGAAAGTCTGTATAAAACCAAATGCTTTGATCACACTATCAAAGCGTTTATTCCAACTCCGAGAGGCTTGCACCAGTCCATAAATGGATCGCTGGAGCTTGCACACTTTGTTAGCTCCCTTTGGATCGATAAAACCTTCCGGTTGCATCATATACAACTCTTCTTCCAGAAATCCATTCAGGAATGCAGTTTTGACATCCATCTGCCAAATTTCATAATCATAAAATGCGGCAATTGCTAACATGATTCGGACAGACTTAAGCATCGCTACGGGTGAGAAGGTCTCATCGTAGTCAACCCCTTGAACTTGCCGAAATCCTTTTGCGACAAGTCGAGCTTTGTAGACAGTAATATTACCGTCAGCGTCAGTCTTCTTCTTGAAGATCCATTTATTCTCAATTGCTTGCCGATCATCGAGCAAGTCAACCAAAGTCCATACTTTGTTCTCATACATGGATCCCATCTCAGATTTCATGGCTTCAAGCCATTTTGCGGAATCTGGGCTCACCATCGCTTCTTCATAGTTCGTAGGTTCATCATGATCTAGCAGCATGACTTCCAGAACAGGATTACTGTACCACTCTGGCGCGGATCTCACTCTGGTTGATCTACGAGGTTCAATAGTATCTTGTCCTGAAGTTTCATGATCATTATCATTAGCTTCCTCACTAATTGGTGTAGGTGTCGCAGAAATAGGTTTCTGTGATGTACTACTTTCCAATAATGGAGCAGGTACAGTTACCTCGTCAAGTTCTACTTTCCTCCCACTCACATCTTTCGAGAGAAACTCCTTCTCCAGAAAGTTTCCGAACTTAGCAACAAAAGTCTTGCCTTCGGATCTGTGATAGAAGGTGTATCCAATAGTTTCCTTTGGATATCCTATGAAGACACATTTCTCCGATTTGGGTTCGAGCTTATCAGGTTGAAGCTTTTTCACATAAGCATCGCAGCCTCAAACTTTCAGAAACGACAACTTTGGTTTCTTGCCAAACCATAGTTCATAAGGCGTCGTCTCAACGGATTTTGATGGTGCCCTATTTAACGTGAATGCGGCCGTCTCTAAAGCATAACCCCAAAACGATAGCGGTAAATCAGTAAGAGACATCATAGATCGCACCATATCTAGTAAAGTACGATTACGACGTTCGGACACACCATTACGCTGTGGTGTTCCGGGTGGCGTGAGTTGCGAAACTATTCCGCATTGTTTCAAATGTACACCAAACTCGTAACTCAAATATTCTCCTCCACGATCAGATCGTAGAAACTTTATTTTCTTATTACGATGATTTTCAACTTCACTCTGAAATTCTTTGAACTTTTCAAATGTTTCAGACTTATGTTTCATTTAGTAGATATACCCATATCTGCTTAAGTCATCTGTGAAGGTGAGAAAATAACGATATCCGCCACGAGCCTCAATATTTATCGAACCACATACATCTGTATGTATGATTTCCAACAAATCTGTTGCTCTCTCCATACTACCGGAGAACGGTGTTTTAGTCATCTTGCCCATAAGGCACGGTTCGCAAGTACCAAGTGATTCATAATCAAATGGTTCCAAAAGTCCATCGGTATGGAGTTTCTTCATGCGCTTTACACCGATATGACCTAAACGGCAGTGCCACAAATAAGTTGCACCATCATTATCAACTCTGCATCTTTTGGCTTCAACATTATGAATATGTGTGTCACTACTATCGAGATTCAATAAGAATAGACCACTCTTCAAGGGTGCATGACCATAAAAGATATTACTCATATAAATAGAACAACCATTATTCTCTGATTTAAATGAATAAACGTCTCGCATTAAACAAGATCCAGATATAATGTTCATGCTCAACGCTGGCACCAAATAACAATTATTTAGGTCTAATACTAATCCCGAAGGTAGATGTAGAGGTAGCATGCCGACCGTGATCACATCGACTTTGGAACCGTTTCCCACGCGCATCGTCACCTTGTCCTTAGCCAATCTTTGCTTAATCCGTAGTCCCTGTTTCGAGTTGCAAATATTAGCAACAGAACCAGTATCAAATACCCAGGTGCTACTGCGAGCATTAGTAAGGTACACATCAATAACATGTATATCACATATACCTTTGTTCACCTTGCCATCCCTCTTATCCGCCAAATACTTGGGGCAGTTCCGCTTCCAGTGACCAGTCTGCTTGCAGTAGAAGCACTCAGTTTCAGGCTTAGGTCCAGACTTGGGTTTCTTCTCTTGAGCAGCAACTTGCTTGTTGTTCTTCTTGAAGTTCCCCTTCTTCTTCCCTTTGCCCTTTTTCTTGAAACTAGTGGTCTTGTTGACCATCAACACTTGATGCTCCTTTTTGATTTCTACCTCCGCAGCTTTCAGCATTGCGAAGAGCTCGGGAATAGTCTTATTCATCCCTTGCATATTATAGTTCATCACGAAGCTCTTGTAGCTTGGTGGCAGTGATTGGAGAATTCTATCAATGACGCAATCATCTGGAAGATTAACTCCCATCTGAATCAAGTGATCATTATACCCAGACATTTTGAGTATATGCTCACTGACAGAACTGTTCTCCTCCATCTTGCAGCTATAGAACTTATTGGAGACTTCATATCTCTCAATCCGGGCATTTGCTTGAAATATTAACTTCAACTCCTGGAACATCTCATATGCTCCATGACGTTCAAAACGTCGTTGAAGTCCCGATTCTAAGCCGTAAAGCATGGCACATTGAACTATCGAGTAGTCATCAGCTTTGCTCTGCCAGACGTTCATAACATCTGGTGTTGCTCCAGCAGCAGGCCTGTCACCCAGTGGTAATTCCAGGACGTAATTCTTTTGTGCAGCAATGAGGATAATCCTCAAGTTACGGACCCAGTCCGTGTAATTGCTACCATCATCTTTCAACTTTGCTTTCTCAAGGAACGCATTAAAATTCAACGGAACAACAGCACGGGCCATCTATCTACAATCAAACATACATAAGCAAGATACTATCAGGTACTAAGTTCACGATAAATTTAAGTTTAATTAATCAAATTACTTAAAGAACTCCCACTTAGATAGATATCCCTCTAATCCTCTAAGTGATCACGTGATCCAAATCAACTAAACCATGTCCGATCATCACGTGAGATGGAGTAGTTTCATTGGTGAACATCACTATGTTGATCATATCTACTATATGATTCACGCTCGACCTTTCGGTCTCCGTGTTCCGAGGCCATATCTGCATATGCTTGGCTCGTCAAGTATAACCTGAGTATTCCGCGTGTGCAACTGTTTTGCACCCGTTGTATTTGAACGTAGAGCCTATCACACCCGATCATCACGTGGTGTCTCAGCACGAAGAACTTTCGCAACGGTGCATACTCAGGGAGAACACTTCTAAATAATTTTAGTGAGAGATCATCTTATAATGCTACCGTCAATCAAAGCAAGATAACATGCATAAAAGATAAACATCACATGCAATCAATATAAGTGATATGATATGGCCATCATCATCTTGTGCCTGTGATCTCCATCTCCGAAGCACCGTCATGATCACCATCGCGCGACACCTTGATCCCCATCGTAGCATCGTTGTCGTCTCGCCAATCTTATGCTTCCACGACTATCGCTGCCGCTTAGTGATAAAGTAAAGCATTACAGCGCGATTGCATTGCATACAATAAAGCGACAACCATATGGCTCCTGCCAGTTGCCGATAACTCGGTTACAAAACATGATCATCTCATACAATAAAATTTAGCATCATGTCTTGACCATATCACATCACAACATGCCCTGCAAAAACAAGTTAGACGTCCTCTACTTTGTTGTTGCAAGTTTTACGTGGCTGCTACGGGCTTAAGCAAGAAACAATCTTACCTACGCATCAAAACCACAACGATAGTTTGTCAAGTTGGTGCTGTTTTAACCTTCGTAAGGACCGGACGTAGCCACACTTGGTTCAACTAAAGTTGGAGAAACTGTCACCCGCAAGCCACCTATGTGCAAAGCACGTCGGGAGAACCGGTCTCGCGTAAGCGTACGCGTAATGTCGGTCCGGGCCGCTTCATCCAACAATACCTCCGAACCAAAGTATGACATGCTGGTAAGCAGTATGACTTATATCGCCTACAACTCACTTGTGTTCTACTCGTGCATATAACATCAACACATAAAACCTAGGCTCGGATGCTACTGTTGGGGAACGTAGTAATTTCAAAAAAATTCCTACGCACACGCAAGATCATGGTGATGCATAGCAACAAGAGGGGAGAGTGTGATCTACGTACCCTTATAGATCGACAACGGAAGCGTTTGGTTGATGTAGTCGTACGTCTCCACGGCCCGACCGATCAAGCACCGAAACTACGGCACCTCCGAGTTCTAGCACACGTTCAGCTCGATGACGATCCCCGGACTCCGATCCAGCAAAGTGTCGGCGAAGAGTTCCTTCAGCACGACAGCGTGGTGACGATCTTGATGTACTACTGTCGCAGGGCTTCGCCTAAGCACCGCTACAATATTATCGAGGACTATGGTGGAAGGGGGCGCCGCACACGGCTAAGAATATGATCACGTGGATCAACTTGTGTGTCTCTGGGGTGCCCCTGCCTCCGTATATAAAGGCTCAAAGGGGAGGGTGCGGCCGGCCAGGAGAGGCGCGCCAGGAGGAGTCCTACTCCATCTGGGAGTAGGACTCCCCCCTTTCCTAGTTGGAATAGGATTCACGGAGGGGGGAGAAGAGGAAGGGGGCCGGCCCCCTCTCCTTGTCCTATTCGGACCAAGGGAGGGGAGGGGCGCGCGGCCCATCTTTGGCTACCTCTCCTCTCTTCCACTAAGGCCCACTAAGGCCCATATAGCTCCCGGGGGGTTCCGGTAACCTCACGATACTCCGGTAAAATCCCGATTTCACCCAGAACACTTCCGATATCCAAACATAGGCTTCCAATATATCAATCTTTATGTCTCGACCATTTCGAGACTCCTCGTCATGTCCGTGGTCTCATCTGCGACTCCGAACAACCTTCGGTACATCAAAACGTATAAACTCATAACATAACTATCATCGAAACCTTAAGCGTGCGGACCCTACGGGTTCGAGAACAATGTAGACATGACCGAGACACGTCTCCGGTCAATAACCAATAGCGGGACCTGGATGCCCATATTGGTTCCTACATATTCTACGAAGATCTTTTATCGGTCAGACCGCATAACAACATACGTTGTTCCCTTTGTCATCGGTATGTTACTTGCCCGAGATTCGATCGTCGGTATCCAATACCTAGTTCAATCTCGTTACCGGCAAGTCTCTTTACTCGTTCCGTAATACATCATCCCGCAACTAACTCATTAATTGCAATGCTTGCAAGGCTTAAGTGATGTGCATTATCGAGAGGGCCCTGAGATACCTCTCCGACGATCGGAGTGACAAATCCTAATCTCGAAATACGTCAACCCAACATGTACCTTTGGAGACACCTGTAGAGCACCTTTATAATCACCCAGTTACGTTGTGATGTTTGGTAGCACACAAAGTGTTCCTCCGGCACACGGGAGTTACATAATCTCATAGTCATAGGAACATGTATAAGTCATGAAGAAAGCAATAGCAACATACTAAACGATCGGGTGCTAAGCTAATGGAATGGGTCATGCCAATCAGATCATTCAACTAATGATGTGATCCCGTTAATCAAATGACAACTCTTTGTCCATGGTTAGGAAACATAACCATCTCTGATTAACGAGCTAGTCAAGTAGAGGCATACTAGTGACACTCTGTTTGTCTATGTATTCACACATGTATTATGTTTCCGGTTAATACAATTCTAGCATGAATAATAAACTTTTATCATGATATAAGGAAATAAATAATAACTTTATTATTGCCTCTAGGGCATATTTCCTTCAAGGGTGTCGACAGATGGTGGACAAGGTTCTAGATTCTTTCTTCTGAAAATAATTTCATGATTTTTTCTAGTATTTTTTAGCTCCGGAAAATTGGTTTCTTCTGTGATACATTTTTGCTTTTGTTTTCCTATTTCCGGTAATTTCCTTGTAATTTTGCACTCTATGTGTTTCGTGCAAATTAAAGGAAAAAGGCATTAGAACTGAGTGAAAAATATTGATAATAAATAGTGATGCAAAATAGACATATCAGCTCCCACAAACTTAGACCCCAATTGTCCCTAGGCAAAATTTAAGCTTGGTAAATATGACCACGGGTTTATGAAGTGAGGGGTCGATAATAAGGAATATGGAAATGACAACATGATTATTTACTTTCATGAGCACATACTCTAAATAGCAATCCCTTCTCACAAAACTTCTTATGAGGAGGTCATGACACCCTTTACATGCAAAAGTTAACAAGCTTCTTGATTATAACAAACAATGCCCTCAGTTATTAAACAATTGCATTCCTCCTATTCTTCCACAAGGGTCTATGTCAAAGTTGTTTGATCAACAAATATCACATGCTCAACTATATTTTAGTCTTTGCATAATTAGCTAGCACTCATGAGCAAATTTGTAGACAAATATGTTTCAACTAGACACACGGGAAGGTTTGAAGGTTAGCAAGTGGTTATAGCTTCTCAACTTATTTATTGCAAGGATAATGTCAACATTAATGAATAAACATAATTATGCACATCAATAGTTTATATGTTCATGGATCTTTCTCCACGATGCTATGTTAATGTACCAATAGTTTATAGTTTAAAGTGATCCACACATGGTGCTCCCTCTCCCGGCCTGGGTTGAAGCTGCGCAAGAGCTGCAGCTTTGTTGTAGGCATGAAGGCATGAACCTATTTATTTGTTTGTCTCCGCAAAGTTTGTACCAAGAACCTGTGGACAACTATGTGTGTATGAGCTAGTAAAATAATCTTCCTCCTTTGGTTTGAGCATTGAAAATTTTACCATGGAGAAGTGAACCAAAACCCCACACAAACGAGCGTTGCGATACGTGGACTTTCGACAAATTATAGCCTAGCTTGTATGCCAAAAGCTAGATTTTGTATCCATGCTTGGAAAAAAACCTAAGTCCGGTTATATGAAACTGAATGTGTATGCAGGATTTGACTATGATTCGCTTGAAAGGACCGTGGGGGCTGTTATCCGAGATCACAATGGGATGTTCATTGCTGCAGCAAATGAAAAGTTAGAGATTTGCTATAATTCCTTTACATCAGAAGCTTTGATAGTGAGATTCGGTTTGAACCTCGCACGTACTATGGGTTGTAGCAAGATTGAGATCAACTCAGACAATAGGGAAATTGTTGAAACTTTGAATGATGGTAATTCTTCATCAGTGGCCAGTGCAATTTTTGATGACTTATTTTATGTCTCTTGATTTTAATCATGTGACCTATGATCATTGTAATAGCGAAAGTAATGAAGTAGCTAGCTCATGAACTGGCTAGAATCGCTAGATTGTCTCCTACTTCTGTCTGGATGGATTCAGCACCGGATGCGGTGGTTTCTATGCTTCTAAACGATGCAACATTGCTAGCGAGTGAATAAAGGAGGTGAATTTTGTCAACAAAAGAAAAAACTCTTCCTCCTTTCCATGGCATGTCTATCTGTCCAGTTGTTCCTTCTGTGCATCCAAAACCATGGTGTTAATTCCAGCAATATGCAGAGGAAGAACCAGCCATGGTGCTTCTAGTATGTGGTGGTGCTAATTAACTTGCTGGTGTGGGCTATGGAATGATCTTTCTTCCTTGTCCTTTTGGATCTGGAAAAGGTTGCTGGGAAGTGGGAACCAGCCTGCATCCCGGAGTTCATCAAGCTCCTGTTGGGTCCAGATCACAAGGGAGGGTGCTCCTTGCCATATGTTTGTTCGTTGTGTGAGACTATGAGCATCTTTTTCATGTAACCAGCCAGTGAAACAGTTCATCAAAGAATGACCTGAGGAGTTCATGGCCTCTCTCCTCCTGTAAATTTTTTTTTGACAGAGCGAATATATTAATATTGCGAAGATACCAACAACACCCAACGTCTGTACCAATAAGATGACAAAGACATCAAGGATACACACAACCAAAAAAGAAAAGAAAAAAGACCCTACCACAGTGATGAATAATCACTAGCATCATCAACACTCTAACCACCACACAATACAACACACGGAATACAAAAGAGGTTCTCCAAAAGCAACACCTCCAAAAAGAAAACAATGCACAAGTGTTGTCGTTGCCCGATCAAAGATATTGTGTTTTTTTTTTTGACCGTGAAGATATTGAGTTTTTACCCTGAAGAAAGTCCGAGTTCACCCAAAAAAACAATGCCTTCGGCCTTCAACAAGGTCATTGCCAGTTACAACCAATAAAGGGCAGACCTTGAATTTTCACCCTGATAATCGAGACTCGGTACTCGAGGAGCACGACCAAAAATGCAGCCCCCCAGTGTTAGCCGCCCCCGCTTGCCGAGGCCGCAGTTGCAAGTCACCATACACCTGGCACATAGTCTTCATCGCATCCAATACATCCTTCCGCCAAAGCTACAAGACCTTCAATCACAACCACCATGACTTTCTTCACCTCTACCAATGCCTTGAGAATCTCTGACTTAGACTTGTCTCATGGCACCGATAAGAAAGTGAAGCTTTGCGACGCGCCCACTTGAAGCCGTGCTGGCTGATAATATGTGCGCACGCGACCGGAGTCTTTCCGATCTAGATATCCAGGGGCAAATAAGCCAATCCGTATAGATCTCCGATGGGGAAGACCGAAACTCGTCAGCAGCCAGATCCAAGAGGTTGACATGCGACAGAAAGACGACTTGGCGGAAGAAGAGTGCTAGGGCCAAACCACCAATATTAGGCCGAAGCCAGCAGCCCCCACGCCGCCCTCCTCTCGATCCAGACCTGGCCTCTCGGCGCCGCCGACCCACGCCGTCGCACGCCAGAGAACACCTCAGCCCCATCGCCGCCGCCCCGCAGATCCAACCGCCGCCACCCGCGGGCCATGGCCACACACGGGAGCACGCCCAAGGGAGGAGAGAGGCGCCTCAGGGGAGCGCCCCGCCGCCGCCATCCCCGGCCTCGCCCGGGCTTCGTTAGCGGATTAGGGAAGGAGGGCTCCTGGCGGCAGCGCTAACTATCGCCCCCCGTGTCGCCATAACGCAGCGACGCGGGGGTGTTTTTTTCTTCGTTCCTGTAAACTAGTGAACTAAGAATCCTATTCTTTTTTGGGAGAAACTTCCATATTTTCATCTTCAATCATGGCAGTACAAAGAACAACCGAGGTAATAAAAATTACAACCATGTCCGTGGACCACCTAGCGACGACTACAAGCACTGTAGCAAGTCAAAGGCGCACTGCTGTCATCGCCCCTCCCTCATCGGAGTCGGGCAAACCTTGTTGTAGTAGACATTGCTAAGGCCAGGCCTCATAGGACCCGCGCACCAGAGTAGCAACCATCACCGATGAGGAAAGTCGTAGATCAGAAGTGTTAAACCTGTAAACAACCAAACGAAGACGAACGAAGACCGGATCCAAACAGATCGACCGAAGACCAGCACCGACCAAATCCTGCGAGATCCGACGGAGACAAACCTCCACACATCTCCTGACGACGCTAGACACATCATCGGGACGGGGATAGAACGTGGGAGACATTATTCCTACTAAGGGACATCGCGACCACCACACAACCCCAACCAAGACGCTGGAACTAACAAGAACGAGAACGGGGTCCCTCCCGCCGGCAGGGGTCCAAGATCCTCCGCACCTTGGGGCGGACAGACGGCGGCGCCGACAGGAGGAGAAGAACTTTTCTTGTAGAGGAAAGAGATGAGCGCAATGAGCCGTGGGCCAATCGCCCTGCTCGCTTTCCACAACACCTTATCTTATTTTCAGATATGACCGAGAAATTGGCACTGATATTAGCAGCAACAAAAAAGAGAAACAGATATAACCAAGGTGCATGATAGGCTTTGATTATGACACCACATGTACATGGAGTTTGTTGTCTTGCTTGAGGCGACACCCCCAGAAACTGGACTTGTAGGAGCCATGCTTTCCAGATGTCCACAAGGTAGAACCAGCTCGGAGATCCCCTGGTTATTCACCATTTGGGTTCTAGGTTTGAGCACATATTTGTACTCTCACGGGTACCAGATGCACCACCAGTCCTCCAGATTATCAGCCATCGTAGAAACTAGACAACTATCTATCCAGCTGTGTAGCCTGCAAACAGTCAAACCGCACCTACCTTGCACAAACACATTGCATCAAAATATGATCAGTGGTGCCTTCCTCTTGGTTGCACAGGAAGCATGAAGAAGGATGGATGTTCCTCCAGCCCTCTTCTCAGCCGACGATCAGAGGTCCGGAGACGGTAGCGAAGCGCAGGTGAAGTAAAGTTTTTACACTTAAGCGGCGCCCAAGATTTCCAAATAGCCTTGGCAGAAGCAAATTTGTTGGGCCCCTCGTTGAGTATCTGGTAAGCAGAGGCGAATGAATAAGTAGCGCTGCTCCTCCACTTCCAGAGCGCCTCGCCTGCACCCCAGGAATCGCCTGAATCCCATAACTGAATGAAGTGCACCAAGCCATCGGTAGGGAGCTCATTTGGCACATCCAGAAATGCGAATGTGCCGCCTCCCTAACCGTCCTCCTGTTGCGCACCCTAGCATTGACCTGTGCCGTGACGATCAGAGCAATATCATTGGCGCATCTCACCATTGATTCAGCGATACTTCCAGAAGAGGACATTGTCACCAGAACCTAACTTCCAATGAAACAAACTGCAGAATAAGGCCATGGGCAACCCTTGCCAAGACCTAGCCAGATTTGCGCACTTCAATCAACCAAGCCCATCGGCCATCGCAGTCGGAATACCAGACTCTGCAAGTTCAAGTCAATTACTCCTCCCAAGCCACCAAGACACCTTGGCCTGAGGACTTTGCGCCAAGCCATCGGGACAGTTCCCGCTATGAATGTCATCAGAACCAGCCCACAAAAACGCCCTGCAGCCCTCCTTGTCCACACGGTCAAGAGCCCACTTTGGGGCCGCGGCCACCAAACCTTTTTTCCATTCGCAAAGACTTGTTTCAATTGCATATCATAAGGTATTCGAAGATGATGTGTAGGTCGCGCATGAATCACCGAATTGATCAGAGTGAGGCGCCCACGCTGCCAACCAGGCATGAGCTTCAGGAGCTTCAGCAATTTGTCATCAATCGGCTGCCACTGGGATCTATCTTGCATGGGAAATCGTCCATCTTCCAGGGCAGGGCAGCAACAACTAATCCCTGACCGATCTTGTCTTCAAGAATTAATATTCAACCCTGAAGCCTGTTCGAAAATCCGAAGAGCCTCCCCACAAATACTAGATCCATTCTCGAAGGTCTAATAAACAACACAACATCATCCGCATAAATCAAGAGCCTTCTGTAGAGGGGTGCAACCAGGCATCGAGCTTATAACACTCAGATCCTCCACTTTGATGGCAAGAGCAGTGAGAACCTCCATGGCAATGCCACCAGGCGAGCGAACTTCAAAGCAAAACTTTGGCAAGCTATGTCAGGCTAATAGCCGGGCAGGGATAAAATCCTTAGCCCTGCGCCCATTAGCCACCAAACGAAACAACGTTGTGTTCGCATCACCATCTTGCAACCATCAAACCCAAGCCAAAAACAAACAGGAACAGCCACGAAAGAATGCACTCGAGACCATCGTCAGACTACAACCATTTAGTTCAACCAACACAAGGTCTGCACTACCTACTAATCCCATCTAACCTATGTTATAATGCAGGTCTGCCACACTGGTAGGGTCCGAGTATGCGACACGCAACCAACACAAAATCGCGGTAGCCAACTCCAACATCAGCCAAGAGCGTGACATCCTTCTCCTAGAAACTGCAACAAAAGACACATTTGGCATGTTAGCATCTATACGGATAAATCAGAACCATATAAGAGAGCATTCTATTTACTACTACCGAGCTGCTGATTGAGTCTAAGGGGGCCGACTGAGGTAAGACAGGCAGAACCTTCGCGAAGAGCATCGGGTCTACGACAACCTGCTACTACTGACCGAGAAACACTCCCGGCAGTTTTCAATTTCTATACACGCGCATCTAATATGTCAATCGGTTAGTTTGGGCGTTTGGCCAGTGAGAACTCCAACGTTTGTAAATAAACTGCAGTTCCCCGTGTATTTTCATGGCTCACATAAGCAAGAAACAAAATAAGGTTGCAGTTTCACTTGCCAGGCTCGAAATCTCAAACCAATAGGGAAATGGGAGAAACTAGCAGTGCGTTTCGCGAAAACATCCAACTCCAGTGCAGGAAACACAGTTATGTTTGGCCATAACTCATAAGCAAGCGGGTTTGTATGTTTTATTTTTGTCCGCAAACTGAGCTTGGCCAATCATGAAATCGATGCCTCAGCAAAAGATAAAGAAATATTTAACTCAGGCACACTTCAACGGTTCAACCTAAGTGAACGATGGAAAGAAATTCAACCTAGGAAGGAAAACAATGGTAAGAACAAAGTACCTGCTCCGATCGAACATTGTATTGGAAGCACACATCTTTATTACTCTTCATCATCAGAGTCATCGGAAGTTTGGTCGCTTTCATAGTCTGGGTTTGCTCTAAAAATGTAGACCTGCATCACAATATGCACTTAGCAGTGAGATAAAACGACCTCCTCAGGATTAGGCCTTAAAAGAATCCCTTCCATTATGTAAAAAGATATGACTGGACAATTAAAGGCTTATGAATGAAATAATAATGAGAGGCCCTTTAGATCTGGTTGGAATGAAGGTTTATACTGTAGGGATGCTGAGCAATAACATCATTTCCTGCAAACTCTGTGTAGAATTAATTGGCAGTTTTCCAAACAGGCCCAATTTCCCATATATGAATAAGTAGACACAGCTCACTAGTTTCAAACTTCCGATTATGGATATCACCTTACAAAGTTATATATGCACTGGTACTGAATGTGGAGTTCCTAAAAGTAAAAAGTCGGGCGAATTTATCCATGGAATGGAGGAGATGCTGAATCTCACCTTGAACTTTGCCCTCTCTGTCATGTGGAAAACCAAGCAATCGCCAACGGCAAGGTCATGGTTGGCGGCAAATCCTCTCCACCCCTTGTGGAAATAGTAGTGTCTGCCCTGTCTGTGGGCATTGTACATCATGTGGAACTCGTCATCCGCCTCGTCCACCAAGACGACTCCCTCATCGTGCGCCAGGAGATATTCACTGAAGTGCTTGGGGATTTTCTGTCATGATGCATATATATAACCCACCAAATCAAAATCCAATCCGATCCAAGAACCACATTGCCTCACACCCAGTGCGAGTTTTCTTGATAAAATACTGTACCATCTCGGCTGCCTTGCTGGCGCAGTTGTGGGTCATGGGCTTGACGAAGGCGGGGCAGCGGATGCGGTGGATCCGGCGCTGGAGCTCCTCCGCCTTGGCGATGGCGCCGGCTCTCTCCTCCTCGGTCGGTCCTTTCCAAACAGCGTATGCCTCGTACACTCCACGGTAGTCGCGCTGCCCTGCGCCCTCGAGGTAGCTGGGCTGCTCCGGGAGGCCGGCGACGCGGCCGGACCGTCGGAGCTCGCCGGGCTCCGGGGCCTTGCGCTTCTGCGGCAGCAGTCATATAAGTAGGGGAGAAAAGGGAGATGGGAGACCGGAGGCAAGGAAGAAGAAGGGAGAGGATCTGACGAACCGGCCTGGGCTTGGGGTTGGGCTTGGGCCTGGCGGCGGCCTCGCGGACGGCGGCGGAGAGATGGTGCAGGCGGAGCTCCTCCAGCTTCCGGCGGTTCTCCTCAATCTGCCTCCGGCGCTGCTCCTCGTACGAGTTCGATTCCGCCATTGCCCCTTCCTGATTCCCCTTCCTCCCCTCCGGCGCTGCTCTGTTTGGGAGGAGAGCTGGACTGAGCAGGGAAGGGGAAAAGTGACGTGGCCCTCTACCCTATACTTGTCTCTTCTCGTTGGCCCTATGTTTTTTGAGAATTTTTTCATTCAAATCACAGTATAAAGTAGTTGACCCTTACAAGCACACTGAAACACAAACACAAAGGACCACGAACACATAGAGAACTCTAAGACAACCATAACAAAAAAATCTCCGAAGCCTTATGTTATCATCCATGAACGTTGGCCTTATGTTGATAAAAAAGAAAGTGCCATCTATAACACATTGAGCATCAGTATAACACACGCGTCCAGCAACACAAATAACTTTCTCATGTATTTGCATTAGTTAAAAGACGCTCTTCAATCACATTGTTAAAAAGACCCACCCAAACACCATAATAATAATAATAAATGATACAGGCCAAACGGCTCACTACAGATTGGTCATATCAAACACTATCACCAATCATTTTCTTGATTTTCATCGTTGGACTACTCTTTTCCTAATATATCGACACATCCATCCACAACCATAAATCTGTAAAGTCTATCCGTAAGTGTGGCATCTCTGCTAACAAGAACACCCCATTGTTTCTTCCACACGCCAACCAACTAGCACATAAATAATTTTCACAATTTTAGAAAAACTACCACGTAAAAATAAAACATGTACTACCCCAAAAACATAAGTGGCACCGAAAGCACACATTGTCCTTCTATTTGTATCAAAGGCCTCAAATGTTGTTAAACAATGTTAGTAGAAAGGGCTAACCCATGAAAATAAATACGCATTTAGCAGCAAGTGATAATCATCAATACTCCTGCTTTATCATGAAATTTATGAAGAAAACTGAATGATGGCCCATGCCTGGGACGCGTTCATGGGCCGGCCCATGCAAGTTTTGAGAAACAAATCGAGAAATCATAAAATGTTTGAAATCATAAAATGTTCGTGATTTAAAAAATTGTTCACATATTATAAAAAATTCACGATTTTGGAAAGATATTCATGAAATAAAAATGTTCGTGATTTTTAAAAAATGATTGTGTATTCAAAACATTTTTGGGAATCTGAAAAAAATCCATAAAAGTTTAGAAAATATTCACAAAATATCAAACGGATCCATTGAAATAGATCCGTAAATAACGAACAAAACGAACCATCGCTTACATAGAGGTGTTTTTAGGGGATCTATAGAGGTTGTTATATGATTTTATTGAATCCATCGCGCGTCGGGTAAAAAATGGTTTACGTGTTATGTACAGCACTGATCCCAAAAAAATTGACACAAATTCATATGGGTTAGTTTTTGTAAACTATATAAAAATAACTAAATGTCTAATTTGCCTCGATACATAGCTATGTTTTTCTGGTACCACGGTTTTACTGGTCATGGAAAACACCGCGATGCTAGGTCAAGACGAGACACATCATTCATTAATCTAACTAGGCAGAGTCCATCAATGCATTTTGCTTAGCCAAAATTATTTCGTTGTGATGTTATAGGAAATCAAGTCATGATGAGACTATCACACTTTTCTCATCATGACATGATTCAGATGTAGTTTATGAAATGGCATTTTAAAAGTCCTTATCTCATCCTAGCATAATCGACATAATCTAATTATTTCTCTCCTGTTGCAACACACGGGCATATTTGCTAGTGCTAATGAAACCACAAATGAGCCTCATGTCCAGATGCGTGTCTTGATCAAGAAAAAAAATAGGCCGAAATAAACTAGAGTTCTAAATGGTTGCACGTGGCAGACAAGACCAAATATCCGCAAAACTTAAACTAGATCAACAACAATGACAGCCACCAAAGGCTACATAGACCAGAACAAGATAAAAACTGACCCTGGGAGCAGTGGCAGAGCCAGAAAAATCAAATGAGGGGGCCGAGGGCTGTTAAACTGTATCGGGGAGGGCCAACACATTAAAATACAACATTTTAGCAGCAGATAATCACTTGCTCACATGCATATTAGGCTAAAATGGGAACGAGATCCTCTGACTTAGTTCGTTCTACTACCGAGGGACGTCGTTCCCGCTGCACCGTCCATCAGGCATCCAACGATACTAGCAGTAACTACAACCTGTTCCAGCTTTCCACTCAGATGGAAGTGGAAATACGCGGCCCATCGGCCCAGTTTGACGCTAGCGAGAAGAAAGCGAGGGAAGCCAGGGAAAAAGGCGCGAGAGGCCACAGAAAAAGGCGCCAGCAGTACAAAAAGAGCGCCAAAGTTGATCGGAAGGAGATCCCTGGCGCCCGACCGGCTGCTCTGCTCCTCGATCTCACGTAAGTCTCCATAGTTCTTTCAGATGGAAGAAGTAGCCTGCTAAACTTGGATCGGGCATCCCTTTTTCTGAAATTGATTGAACTTCGACCATCAGATTACTTTAGAGCTTGATCAAATTTCCCTTTTTGTGATGGAAGAAGTATCCTGCTAAACTCGGATTAGGCATCCCTTTTTCTGATGAAAGAAGCAGTCTGCTGAACTCCGATCAAGCATTCTTTTCCTGATGGAAGAAGCAACTGAGAGGGAAGAAGAGGCTGATACAGTGCACCATGATTCTAATTCTAATAAGTAAATTTTCTTATCCCAAGTATACTAATTTTTCTTGATTTTATTCGTATCCCCAATTACGCTATTCTTTGTTTATCCTCTTATGGAAATCTTTTTCCAGTGACTATAAGTCTCAATATTTTCTATGCACTTTCACAAGTCTAATGTTCATGTCATTTACATTTTAGAGTTGTATTGCCTAGTTTGGTACCTCATATTGGCATGGAATTTAGAAATTCAGATGAGGCATGGGCATTTTGGCTTACCTACAGTGGACAAAAAGGATTCGAGGTCAGAAAAAGGTATACAAACAAGAGGCCAATAGATGGCATGGTTACATCATGTAGATTTGTTTGCGCAAATGAAGGTCATCGAACACAAGACAAAAGGGATTATTTAACAAAGTGCCCTCCAGCTGAAACTAGAACCGATTGTCAAGTCTACATGAATCTTAAAATGGATCGAAAGAAGGAAAATCTGAAAGTGTCTGAGTTGGTTTTGGAACACAATCACACACTACACCTGCCAGAAACCTTACACCTAATGGTATCACAAAGGAAAATTTCAGAGTTGCAAGCATTTGAAATTGAAACGGCGGATGATGCAGGAATTGGGCCAAAAGCTGCACATGAATTGGCTAGTCGCCAAGTTGGTGGATCACTCAATCTTAGTTATACCCTCCGTGATCACAAGAACTACTTGCGTACCAAGCGCCAACGAGAAATGGCATATGGTCAAGCAGGTAGCATGCTTAAATATTTTCAAGACAAAATTGCTGAAAACCCGTCATTCCAATATGCATTGCAAATGGATTGTGAAGAACAAATAGCAAACATATTTTGGGCCGATGCAAAGATGATCATGGACTATGCACATTTTGGTGATGTTGTCAGTTTTGACACTACTTTTGGAACAAATAAGGAGAGCAGACCCTTTGGTGTGTTTGTCGGTTTCAACCATTTTAGAGAAACTGTAGTTTTTGGTGCTTCTCTCATGTATGATGAAACATTTGCATCCTTCAAGTGGTTGTTTGAGGCCTTTCTAATAGCTCATAAAGGAAAGGGGCCTAAAACATTCTATACCGATCAAGATGTTGCAATGGGAAAGGTAGTTGGGGAAGTGTTTACAGAAGCATGGCATGGATTATGCACCTTTCACATTATGCAAAATGCTGTCAAACATCTACGTGAAGAGAAGGATGAAGAGCTGAATGAAGAGAAGAAAAAAGAGAAGAAAAGGGGGAAGAAAAAAGGGAAGAAGAAAGAGAAAAATGAAGAGGAGGATGAAGACACAAGTATTCTATCTGATTTTAGTGCGTGCATGTTTGAGTATGAAGACATTGCAGAATTTGAACAGAAGTTTGACCTCATGAGGAAAAAGGTGAGTAAGCAAACCTGGTTGGATAGGATATATAAGTTAAAAGAAAAATGGGTTGAATGTTATATGAAGGACACCTTCACATTAGGAATGAGAAGTACACAATTGAGTGAGAGTTTGAACAATGAATTGAAAATCCATTTCAAATCTGATTTTGATACCATCCGGTTCTTTAAGCATTTTGAAAGGGTTGTGCAAGGGAAAAGGATTAATGAACTGAATTCAGAATTTGAATCAAGGAAAAAGTTGCCTAAATTATTTATGAAGAGACCACCACCTATTTGGTGCAAGCTAGCAAGTTGTACACACCATGTATATTTGAAGCTTTTCAAGGAGAATATGAAATATCCTTATCAGCTTGTACCAAAGCATTGGATGGTTGTAATGAATATCTTGTTGGAGATTTTACCTATGAGGAGGAGTATAAAGTTATCGGCGATCCTTTGAAGCAAATAGTTGAGTGCAGCTGCCGGCAGTTTGATAGAATTGGGATATTATGTGGCCATGCCCTGAAAATTCTTGATTTGATGAATTCAAGTCACTACCGGCACATTATGTGTTAAAGCGATGGTCATGAGAAGCACAAAGCGGAACTGTACAAGACAACATGGGAAGAAATATAATCGCAAATCCAAATATGGATGCCATTCTTGGCTACCGATATATGTCCCTCAAATTTCAAAATTTGGCACATCGAGCATCCAACTTTCAAGAATGCATCATGTTAGTAGATAGCACACTTGACATGCTTGGTAAGCAGATTGAAGAAAAAATTAGTGCATGTACAAGCACATCTGGGTACCCATGTACTATTCCCACAAATGCTAGCCCACCAAATGACTTGGCTAATGCACGCCTAAAGAAAAAGGATATCGAAACAAAAAGTGCTAAATGAAAAAGAAATTGGGTTGAGATGAAGCAAAAGGCTAGGAAAAAGAGAGAGAACAAAACTACATCACAGTTCGAGGAAGAGGTATGTTTCTAAATAACTATTGTCTTTTCAATGTTAATATTCTGCCCATTAATTCTCATAACCCTCAATTTTTCTTTCATTAGAAGAAACAAGAGGTTGGACAAGTTGCAGATGTTATAGTTTACAAGGACAATATGAAGGAGTCTCAAGATTACAAGGACAATCTTAGCTTTACTCAACTTTTGATGGTAATCTTGCCCATATAATTAGTCTAGAAATTTAGGGGATGGAAATTATTCTTATAAATACTTACTTATTTAATTCAATTTCCAAGGACCAATTACAGATGATCTATTTACTGGGTCGTGGCGAAGTGCTACTGTTTTTGGGCAACCATGTGCTCTTTACTTGAATGAGAGCACAAACAAGCATGGTTTTGTGAAATTTGGCCATTCAGTTAAGTTTAGGTTCTAGTTGATCAATCAGCTTTTTCATGCATTTCAGAGATATACTCCCTAGGTTGGCATCTATTTTGTTCAATGCACCTGCAATTTCTGTATGCATGCCCATTTACATTCAGTAGCCAAAGCAGACATTATGACTTTGAAATCATTTTATTCTTGGAAGGACATGCTCACAAATTGTCAATAGCAGGTGCTATCCTCTTTAATTAACAACACCTATTATATGCTTTCAAATTGACAACCTTATATCACAACAGTTCAATTCAGTGCATTTCTACCAGTTCTGTCCGATTTTGCACACACACTCTGTTTACTGGAACAATTCTTCAGCCAATACAAACATTCAAGAAAGCAGGAACATTCACTAGTAGAAAAAGGGTCAAATGTGAAGCACATTAGTGCCGGTTTGAATTTGAGCCGGCACTAATGTGTCCATTAGTGCCGTATCGAACGGCTAGGCGGGCGGACATCATTAGTACCGGTTCGTGGTGAACCTTTAGCACCGATTCGTGCCACAAACCGGTACTAAAGTGAGTGGTGGCAGGATGTTGTCAGTCCGGGGCCCCTCCAGCACCTTTAGTACCGGGTCGTATCACGAACCGGTAAGGTCGTCCTACATACACCCTTCGTCCACCCGAGCTCGCTCTGTTCTTCCCCTTTCCCCTCTCCTCTCTGTTCTTTCCCTCTTCCTCTCAAGCTCATCACACATTTTGCCCAAAATTTGTCAAGATTTGAGGGCCCCCATCCATTCAAATGATCACAAAGGTTAGCAACTTTGTCCTTTCATCTCTCATTGCTAGATTAGCTCTTGCAATGCTTCATATAGTGATTGATTTTTGAGTTTAATAATTTGGGAGGAATTATATATATATGTGCTAGTATTTGATTTATATGCAATTTGAGGTCAAAAATAACACTTAGTTTGCATATACAGGTGTGGTTTACTTAGTGCCTTCTAAATCTCCGTCGTAACCACCGTCGATCGCCCGCAACATCCCGACGCCGGCACCACCTTGTGGTGAGCCTCTTGTTCATGAATGTTTTATATAAAAAATTGATGTTTGTGTGATTTGGATATATAGTTACTCGTATAATTATCTTATCCATACGTTGTTTGTTATACATAGTGCCATGGTTTTGATATCCGTCCCTGTCGGCCCTCGTCCGGGTTATGATTCGGATGTGGTATATTCTCTTTTAAAACTATTTGTTGCATTTCGTGTTTATGACAAATTATGCCCATTAAGTTGACATAGATATTTGTATGTAGGAGGTCATTGAACCGGAAATTCCAACCGACCCTGTTGTCGAGAGGTTAAATTTAGTTGAAAGAGAAAACGAGGATTTGAAGGAAAAATTGAAAAGACTTGAGGGGGAGAAGATGGAATTGGAGTTGCATGTTGCCGATGTCGTCGATGATCACAAAATTAAGATGGAGAAAATGCGCTTGAAGATTAGAAAGATTAGAAAATATGCCATTCATAGTGAGGCTTGGTATCATTATGCTGTTGGATCAATTGTTACCTTAGTTGTGATCTTGATCGCATTTGTTGTTGCATTTAAATTCTTTAGCTAGAGAGTTATTTGTTTGTTGCATTTAAGTGTTGTATGAACTTTATGTATTGTATTAATTTGGTGTTTTCGGTGCTGTGTATTGAAGATGAGCCGACAATGGATGTACGATGACCGATGCTCTCCCGAGTTCATTAATGGTGTGCATACTTTTCTGCTTGCGGCTGAGGCAAACAAGCGGGCGGATGGTTTTATGACTTGTCCATGTGCTGGCTGTAAGAATGGTCACAATTCCTCTATGTCAAGAACCATTCACGTCCACCCGTTTGAGTCCGGTTTCATGCCCCACTATAATGTTTGGACCAAGCACGGAGAAAGAGGGGTTATGATGGAAGACAATGAAGAAGAAGAGGATGATGACAGCTATCCTGGCCATGGGTTCCCTGAATACGATGATACAACAATGAGGGAAGAAGCTGAGCTGGTAATGCGGGAAGAAGCTGAGCCGGCAATGCGGGAAGAAGCTGAAGAAGAGGCATCGGATGAGCCCGTTGATGATCTAGGTCGGGCCATTGCCGATGCAAAGAGAGACTACGCAATTGATTTGGAGAAGAAGAAGTTGCAGCGCATGTTAGAGGATCACAAAAAATTGTTGTACCCAAATTGCGTAGGTGACAAGAAAAAGCTGGGCACCACACTGGAATTGCTGCAATGGAAGACAGAGAATGGTATATCTGACAAGGGATTTGGAAAGTTGCTGGTAATGATAAAGAATATGCTTCTAAAGGACAACGAATTGCCCGAGAGTACGTACGAAGCAAAGAAGGCTGTCTGCCCTCTAGGGTTAGAGGTGCAGAAGATACATGCATGCCCTAATGATTCCGTCCTCTACCGCGGTGAGTACGAGGATTTAAACGCTTGCCCAGTATGCGGTGCATTGCGCTATAAGATCAGCAGCGATGACCCTGGTGATGTCGAGGGCGAGCGCCCCAGGAAGAAGATTCCTGCCAAGGTGATGTGGTATGCTCCTATAATACCATGGTTGAAACGTTTGTTCCAAAACAAAGAGCATGCCAAGGTGATGCGATGGCACAGATAAGACCGTAAGAAAGACGGAAAGTTGAGAGTACCCGCTGACGGGTCACAGTGGAGAAAAATCGAGAGAAAGTACGGGAAGGAGTTTGTAGATGACGCAAGGAACGTATGGTTTGGTCTAAGTGCAGATGGCATTAATCCTTTTGGGGAGCAGAGCAGCAACCATAGCACCTGACCTGTGACTCTATGTTTGTATAACCTTCCTCCTTGGTTGTGCATGAAGCGGAAGTTCATTATGGTGCCAGTGCTCATCCAAGGCCCTAAGCAACCCGACAACGATATTGATGTGTACCTAAGGCCATTAGTTGAAGAACTCTTACAGCTGTGGAATGGAACAGGTGTACGTGCGTGGGATGAGCACATGGGGGAAGAATTTGACCTAAAGGCGTTGCTGTTCATGACCATCAATGATTGGCCTGCTCTCAGTAACCTTTCAGGACAGACAAACAAGGGATATTGCGCATGCACGCATTGTTTGGATGATACCGATAGTATATATTTGGCTAATTGTAAGAAGAATGTGTACCTGGGACATCATCGATTTCTTCCGAGCAGGCATGCCGTAAGAAAGAAAGGCAAGCATTTCAAAGGTGAGGCGGATCACCGGACGAAGCCTCGCCACCGTACTGGTGCTGATGTACATGATATGGTCAAGAATTTGAAGGTAGTCTTTGGAAAGGGTCCTGGCGGACAACCTATTCCGAATGACGCTGACGGACGCGCACCCATGTGGAAGAAGAAATCTATATTTTGGGACCTGCCCTATTGGAAAGACCTAGAGGTCCGCTCCGCAATCGACGTGATGCACGTGACGAAGAATCTTTGCGTGACCCTGCTTGGCTTCTTGGGCGTGTATGGGAAGACAAAAGATACACCTGAGGCATGGGAGGACCAGCAACGTATGCACGGAAAAGACGGCATACATCAGGGTCATGCCAGCTATGCTCTTACTAAAGAAGAGAAGGAAATCTTTTTTGAATGCCTGCTCAGTATTAAGGTACCGTCTGGCTTCTCGTTGAATATAAAGGGAATAATAAACATGGCAGAGAAAAAGTTCCAGAACCTAAAGTCTCATGACTATCACGTGATTATGACGCAACTGCTTCCGGTTGCATTGAGGGGGCTTCTACCGGAAAACGTTTGATTAGCCATTGTGAAGCTATGTGCATTCCTCAATGCAATCTCTCAGAAGGTAATCGATCCAGAAATCATACCAAGGTTAGAGAATGATTTGGTGCAATGTCTTGTCAGTTTCGAGTTGGTGTTCCCACCATCCTTCTTCAACATCATGACACACGTCCTAGTTCACCTATGCGAAGAGATTAACATTTTGGGTCCTGTATTTCTACACAATATGTTCCCCTTTGAGAGGTCCATGGGAGTCTTAAAGAAATATGTTCATAACCGTGCTAGGCCAGAAGGAAGCATCTCCAAGGGCCATGAAAATGAGGAGGTCATTGAGTTTTGTATTGACTTTATTCCTGACCTTAAGCCGATTGGTGTTCTTGAATCGCGGCATAAGGGCAGACTGGATGGAAAAGGCACGCTAGGAGGGGATCAAATAATATGTATGGACGAACATTCTCTAACTGAAGCACACTACACAGTTCTACAAAATTCCGCCTTGGTGGCTCTGTATATGGACGAACACAAGAATTTTCTACGCTCCAAACACCCGGAGCGGTCTGATGACTGGATTACATGTGAACAAACTGGGAGTTTCGTCGGCTGGTTGCAGACACGTACCATGCATGACGCCTCTATGGAAGATGACATGTACTCGCTGTCCCAGTTACCATCTTCGAATATAATGACTTTCAAAGGGTACGAGATAAATGGTAATACATTTTACACGATCGCCCAAGATAATAAGAGCACCAACCAAAACAGTGGTGTCCGCTTTGATGCAACAACCAAGACGAGAAAGGAAACATATTATGGTTACATAGAGGAGATATGGGAACTTGACTATGGACGTGGTTTGAAGGTCCCTTTGTTTCGGTGCAAATGGGTCAATATGACACGAGGCGGGGTAACAGAAGACCGGCAGTATGAAATGACAATAGTGGATCTCAACAATCTTGCGTATGCAGACGAACCATTCGTCCTAGCTAATGATGTGGCACAGGTTTTCTATGTGAAGGATATGTCTACCAAGCCGAGAAAAAGAAAAGATAAGGAAGCGAATGCATCATACGATGAGCCAAAGCGCCAAATAGTTCTTTCTGGGAAGAGAAACATCGTGGGAGTGGATGACAAGACAGACATGTTAGAAGATTATGAAAAGTTTGATGAAATTGCTCCATTCACAGTGAATATTGACCCGAGCATCCAGTTAAATGATGAAGATTTTCCATGGCTACGACGCAAAGGGACACACGCGAAGAAAAAGTTTCACACCCAAAGATCTGGGATGTGATCGGCTTCACTATCATCACTTTCTTCTGTGTTTCACACCGAGGAGGGAATCTCTGTAATAATTAGGGTAGTTATGTGTTTTGGCATTTGAAACGCGAAGAAATTTTATGTGCAAACAAATTCTTTCATGCATTTACTGATTTTTTAGCTAAATGACCCTGAAATTGAAAAGCATTT